>NW_027473595.1:111784-169458 GCF_050947335.1 Megachile rotundata | reverse complement strand
ATCATATAAGCATAATATGGTTAATAATATGAGTTAGATTGATAATAGTGAGTGCAATAAGTATAGTAATTGTCGTTCTGTCGATCATATAAGCATAATATGGCTAATAATATGAGTTAGATTGATAATAATAAGATTAATAAGTATAGTAAATGTCGTTCTATCGATCATTTAAGCATAATATGGCTAATAATATGAGTTGGGTTGATAAAAATAAGAATAATAAGTATAGTAATTGTCGTTCTATCGATCATATTAGCATAATATGGTTAATAATATGAGTTAGATTGATAATAATAAGAGTAATAAGTATAGTAAATGTCGTGCTATCGATCATATCTGCATAATATGGTTAATAATATGAGTTAGATTGATAATAGTGAGTGCAATAAGTATAGTAATTG
Source organism: Megachile rotundata (assembly GCF_050947335.1). Classification (NCBI taxonomy): domain Eukaryota; kingdom Metazoa; phylum Arthropoda; class Insecta; order Hymenoptera; family Megachilidae; genus Megachile; species Megachile rotundata. The sequence continues at coordinate 169,054 of NW_027473595.1, read as the reverse complement.
TGGTTCTGTCGATCATATAAGCATAATATGGCTAATAATATGAGTTAGATTGATAATAGTAAGTGTAATAAGTATAGTAATTGTCGTTCTGTCGATCATATAAGCATAATATGGCTAATAATATGAGTTAGATTGATAATAATAAGAGTAGTGAGTATGGTAATTGTCGTTCTATCGATCATATAAGCATAATATGGCTAATAATATGAGTTAGATTCATAATAATAAGAGTAATAAGTATAGTAATTGTCGTTCTATCGATCATTTAAGCATAATATGGCTAATAATATGAGTTGGGTTGATAAAAATAAGAATAATAAATATAGAAATTGTCGTTCTATCGATCATATAAGCATAATATGGCTAATAATATGAGTTAGGTTGATAATAATAAGAGTAATAAGTGTAGTAAATGTCGTGCTATCGATCATATCTACTTAATATGGTTAATAATAAGAGTTATATTGATAATAGTGAGTGCAATAAGTATAGTAATTGTCGTTCTATCGATCATATAAGCATAATATGGGTAATAATATGTGTTAGATTGATAATAATAAGAGTAATGAGTATAGTAATTGTAGTTCTATCGATCATATCTGCATAATATGGTTAATAATATGAGTTAGATTCATAATAATAAGAGTAATAAGTATAGTAATTGTCGCTCTATCGATCATATCTGCATAATATGGATAATAATATGAGTTAGATTGATAATAGTGAGTGTAATAAGTATAGTAATTGTCGTTCTATCGATCATATTAGCATAATATGGTTAATAATATGAGTTAGATTGATAATAATAAGTGTAATAAGTATACTAAATGTCGTGCTATCGATCATATCTGCATAATATGGTTAATAATATGAGTGAGATTGATAATAGTAAGTGTAATAAGTATAGTAATTGTCGTTCTATCGATCATATAAGCATAATATGGGTAATAATATGAGTTAGATTGATAATAATAAGAGTAATGAGTATAGTAATTGTAGTTCTATCGATCATATCTGCATAATATGGCTAATAATATGAGTTAGATTGATAATAATAAGAGTAGTGACTATGGTAATTGTCGTTCTATCGATCATATAAGCATAATATGGCTAATAATATGAGTTACATTCATAATAATAAGAGTAATAAGTATAGTAATTGTCGTTCTATCGATCATTTAAGCATAATATGGCTAATAATATGAGTGGGTTGATAAAAATAAGAATAATAAGTATAGTAATTGTCGTTCTATCGATCATATTAGCATAATATGGTTAATAATATGAGTTAGATTGATAATAATAAGAGTAATAAGTATAGTAAATGTCGTGCTATCGATCATATCTGCATATATGGTTAATAATATGAGTTAGATTGATAATAGTAAGTGTAATAAGTATAGTAATTGTCGTTCTGTCGATCATACAAGCATAATATGGCTAATAATATGAGTTAGATTGATAATAATAAGAGTAGTGAGTATGGTAATTGTCGTTCTATCGATCATATAAGCATAATATGGCTAATAATATGAGTTGGGTTGATAATAATAAGATTAATAAGTATAGTAAATGTCGTGCTATCGATCATTTAAGCATAATATGTCTAATAATATGAGTTAGATTGATAATAATAAGAGTAATAAGTATAGTAAATGTCGTGCTATCGATCATATCTGCATAATATGGTTAATAATATGAGTTAGATTGATAATAGTGAGTGTAACAAGTATAGTAATTGTCGTTCTATCGATCATATTAGCATAGTATGGTTAATAATATGAGTTAGATTGATAATAATAAGAGTAATAAGTATAGTAAATGTCGTGCTATAGATCATATCTGCATAATATGGTTAATAATATGAGTTAGATTGATAATAGTGAGTGTAACAAGTATAGTAATTGTCGTTCTATCGATCATATTAGCATAATATGGTTAATAATATGAGTTAGATTGATAATAATAAGAGTAATAAGTATAGTATTTGTCGTTCCATCGATCATATCTGCATAATATGGTTAATAATATGAGTTATATTCATAATAATAAGACTAATTAGTATAGTAATTGTCGCTCTATCGATCATATCTGCATAATATGGTTAATAATATGAGTTAGATTGATAATAGTGAGTGTAATAAGTATAGTAATTGTCGTTCTATCGATCATATTAGCATAATATGGTTCATAATATGAGTTAGATTGATAATAATAAGAGTAATAAGTATAGTAAATGTCGTGCTATCGATCATATCTGCATAATATGGTTAATAATATGAGTGAGATTGATAATAGTAAGTGTAATAAGTATAGTAATTGTCGTTCTGTCGATCATATAAGCATAATATGGCTAATAATATGAGTTAGATTGATAATAATAAGAGTAGTGAGTATGGTAATTGTCGTTCTATCGATCATATAAGCATAATATGGCTAATAATATGAGTTAGATTCATAATAATAAGAGTAATAAGTATAGTAATTGTCGTTCTATCGATCATTTAAGCATAATATGGCAAATAATATGAGTTGGGTTGATAAAAATAAGAATAATAAGTATAGTAATTGTCGTTCTATCGATCATATTAGCATAATATTGTTAATAATATGAGTTAGATTGATAATAATAAGAGTAATAAGTATAGTAAATGTCGTGCTATCGGTCATATCTGCATAATATGGTTAATAATATGAGTTCGATTTATAATAACAAGAGTAATAAGTATAGTAATTGTCGTTCTATCGATCATATAAGCATAATATGGCTAATAATATGAGTTAGATTGATAATAGTAAGTGTAATAAGTATAGTAATTGTCGTTCTGTCGATCATATAAGCATAATATGGCTAATAATATGAGTTAGATTGATAATAATAAGAGTAGTGAGTATGGTAATTGTCGTTCTATCGATCATATAAGCATAATATGGCTAATAATATGAGTTAGATTCATAATAATAAGAGTAATAAGTATAGTAATTGTCGTTCTATCGATCATTTAAGCATAATATGGCTAATAATATGAGTTGGGTTGATAAAAATAAGAATAATAAATATAGAAATTGTCGTTCTATCGATCATATAAGCATAATATGGCTAATAATATGTGTTAGATTGATAATAATAAGAGTAATGAGTATAGTAATTGTAGTTCTATCGATCATATCTGCATAATATGGTTAATAATATGAGTTAGATTCATAATAATAAGAGTAATAAGTATAGTAATTGTCGCTCTATCGATCATATCTGCATAATATGGATAATAATATGAGTTAGATTGATAATAGTGAGTGTAATAAGTATAGTAATTGTCGTTCTATCGATCATATTAGCATAATATGGTTAATAATATGAGTTAGATTGATAATAATAAGTGTAATAAGTATACTAAATGTCGTGCTATCGATCATATCTGCATAATATGGTTAATAATATGAGTGAGATTGATAATAGTAAGTGTAATAAGTATAGTAATTGTCGTTCTATCGATCATATAAGCATAATATGGGTAATAATATGAGTTAGATTGATAATAATAAGAGTAATGAGTATAGTAATTGTAGTTCTATCGATCATATCTGCATAATATGGCTAATAATATGAGTTAGATTGATAATAATAAGAGTAGTGACTATGGTAATTGTCGTTCTATCGATCATATAAGCATAATATGGCTAATAATATGAGTTACATTCATAATAATAAGAGTAATAAGTATAGTAATTGTCGTTCTATCGATCATTTAAGCATAATATGGCTAATAATATGAGTGGGTTGATAAAAATAAGAATAATAAGTATAGTAATTGTCGTTCTATCGATCATATTAGCATAATATGGTTAATAATATGAGTTAGATTGATAATAATAAGAGTAATAAGTATAGTAAATGTCGTGCTATCGATCATATCTGCATATATGGTTAATAATATGAGTTAGATTGATAATAGTAAGTGTAATAAGTATAGTAATTGTCGTTCTGTCGATCATACAAGCATAATATGGCTAATAATATGAGTTAGATTGATAATAATAAGAGTAGTGAGTATGGTAATTGTCGTTCTATCGATCATATAAGCATAATATGGCTAATAATATGAGTTGGGTTGATAATAATAAGATTAATAAGTATAGTAAATGTCGTGCTATCGATCATATAAGCATAATATGGGTAATAATATGAGTTAGATTGATAATAATAAGAGTAATAAGTATAGTAAATGTCGTGCTATCGATCATATCTGCATAATATGGTTAATAATATGAGTTAGATTGATAATAGTGAGTGTAACAAGTATAGTAATTGTCGTTCTATCGATCATATTAGCATAGTATGGTTAATAATATGAGTTAGATTGATAATAATAAGAGTAATAAGTATAGTAAATGTCGTGCTATAGATCATATCTGCATAATATGGTTAATAATATGAGTTAGATTGATAATAGTGAGTGTAACAAGTATAGTAATTGTCGTTCTATCGATCATATTAGCATAATATGGTTAATAATATGAGTTAGATTGATAATAATAAGAGTAATAAGTATAGTATTTGTCGTTCCATCGATCATATCTGCATAATATGGTTAATAATATGAGTTATATTCATAATAATAAGACTAATTAGTATAGTAATTGTCGCTCTATCGATCATATCTGCATAATATGGTTAATAATATGAGTTAGATTGATAATAGTGAGTGTAATAAGTATAGTAATTGTCGTTCTATCGATCATATTAGCATAATATGGTTCATAATATGAGTTAGATTGATAATAATAAGAGTAATAAGTATAGTAAATGTCGTGCTATCGATCATATCTGCATAATATGGTTAATAATATGAGTGAGATTGATAATAGTAAGTGTAATAAGTATAGTAATTGTCGTTCTGTCGATCATATAAGCATAATATGGCTAATAATATGAGTTAGATTGATAATAATAAGAGTAGTGAGTATGGTAATTGTCGTTCTATCGATCATATAAGCATAATATGGCTAATAATATGAGTTAGATTCATAATAATAAGAGTAATAAGTATAGTAATTGTCGTTCTATCGATCATTTAAGCATAATAATGCAAATAATATGAGTTGGGTTGATAAAAATAAGAATAATAAGTATAGTAATTGTCGTTCTATCGATCATATTAGCATAATATTGTTAATAATATGAGTTAGATTGATAATAATAAGAGGAATAAGTATAGTATTTGTAGTTCTATCGATCATATAAACATAATATGGCTAATAATATGAGTTAGATTTATAATAATAAGAGTAATAAGTATAGTAATTGTCGTTCTATCGATCATATAAGCATAATATGGCTAATAATATGAGTTAGATTGATAATAGTAAGTGTAATAAGTATAGTAATTGTCGTTCTGTCGATCATATAAGCATAACATGGCTAATAATATGAGTTAGATTGATAATAATAAGAGTAGTGAGTATGGTAATTGTCGTTCTATCGATCATGTTAGCATAATATTGTTAATAATATGAGTTAGATTGATAATAATAAGAGTAATAAGTATAGTAAATGTCGTGCTATCGATCATATCTGCATAATATGGTTAATAATATGAGTTCGATTTATAATAACAAGAGTAATAAGTATAGTAATTGTCGTTCTATCGATCATATAAGCATAATATGGCTAATAATATGAGTTAGATTGATAATAGTAAGTGTAATAAGTATAGTAATTGTCGTTCTGTCGATCATATAAGCATAATATGGCTAATAATATGAGTTAGATTGATAATAATAAGAGTAGTGAGTATGGTAATTGTCGTTCTATCGATCATATAAGCATAATATGGTTAATAATATGAGTTAGATTCATAATAATAAGAGTAATAAGTATAGTAATTGTCGTTCTATCGATCATTTAAGCATAATATGGCTAATAATATGAGTTGGGTTGATAAAAATAAGAATAATAAATATAGAAATTGTCGTTCTATCGATCATATAAGCATAATATGGCTAATAATATGAGTTAGGTTGATAATAATAAGAGTAATAAGTGTAGTAAATGTCGTGCTATCGATCATATCTACTTAATATGGTTAATAATAAGAGTTATATTGATAATAGTGAGTGCAATAAGTATAGTAATTGTCGTTCTATCGATCATATAAGCATAATATGGGTAATAATATGTGTTAGATTGATAATAATAAGAGTAATGAGTATAGTATTTGTCGTTCCATCGATCATATCTGCATAATATGGTTAATAATATGAGTTATATTCATAATAATAAGACTAATTAGTATAGTAATTGTCGCTCTATCGATCATATCTGCATAATATGGTTAATAATATGAGTTAGATTGATAATAGTGAGTGTAATAAGTATAGTAATTGTCGTTCTATCGATCATATTAGCATAATATGGTTCATAATATGAGTTAGATTGATAATAATAAGAGTAATAAGTATAGTAAATGTCGTGCTATCGATCATATCTGCATAATATGGTTAATAATATGAGTGAGATTGATAATAGTAAGTGTAATAAGTATAGTAATTGTCGTTCTGTCGATCATATAAGCATAATATGGCTAATAATATGAGTTAGATTGATAATAATAAGAGTAGTGAGTATGGTAATTGTCGTTCTATCGATCATATAAGCATAATATGGCTAATAATATGAGTTAGATTCATAATAATAAGAGTAATAAGTATAGTAATTGTCGTTCTATCGATCATTTAAGCATAATAATGCAAATAATATGAGTTGGGTTGATAAAAATAAGAATAATAAGTATAGTAATTGTCGTTCTATCGATCATATTAGCATAATATTGTTAATAATATGAGTTAGATTGATAATAATAAGAGGAATAAGTATAGTATTTGTAGTTCTATCGATCATATAAACATAATATGGCTAATAATATGAGTTAGATTTATAATAATAAGAGTAATAAGTATAGTAATTGTCGTTCTATCGATCATATAAGCATAATATGGCTAATAATATGAGTTAGATTGATAATAGTAAGTGTAATAAGTATAGTAATTGTCGTTCTGTCGATCATATAAGCATAATATGGCTAATAATATGAGTTAGATTGATAATAATAAGAGTAGTGAGTATGGTAATTGTCGTTCTATCGATTATATAAGCATAATATGGCTAATAATATGAGTTAGATTCATAATAATAAGAGTAATAAGTATAGTAATTGTCGTTCTATCGATCATTTAAGCATAATATGGCTAATAATATGAGTTGGGTTGATAAAAATAAGAATAATAAATATAGAAATTGTCGTTCTATCGATCATATAAGCATAATATGGCTAATAATATGAGTTAGGTTGATAATAATAAGAGTAATAAGTGTAGTAAATGTCGTGCTATCGATCATATCTACATAATATGGTTAATAATAAGAGTTATATTGATAATAGTGAGTGCAATAAGTATAGTAATTGTCGTTCTATCGATCATATAAGCATAATATGGGTAATAATATGAGTTAGATTGATAATAATAAGAGTAATGAGTATAGTAATTGTAGTTCTATCGATCATATCTGCATAATATGGTAAATAATATGAGTTAGATTGATAATAATAAGAGTAATGACAATAGTAATTGTCGTTCTATCGATCATATCTGCATTGTATGGTTAATAATATGAGTTAGATTGATAATAGTGAGTGTAATATGTATAGTAATTGTCGTCCTATCGATCATATTAGCATAATATTGTTAATAATATGAGTTAGATTGATAATAATAAGAGGAATAAGTATAGTATTTGTAGTTCTATCGATCATATAAACATAATATGGCTAATAATATGAGTTAGATTTATAATAATAAGAGTAATAAGTATAGTAATAGTCGTTCTATCGATCATTTAAGCATAATATGGCTAATATTATGAGTTAGATTTATAATAATAAGAGTAATAAGTATAGTAATTGTCGTTCTATCGATCATATAAGCATAATATGGCAAATAATATGAGTTGGGTTGATAAAAATAAGAATAATAAGTATAGTAATTGTCGTTCTATCGATCATATAAGCATAATATGGCTAATAATATGAGTTAGATTCATAATAATAAGAGTAATAAGTATAGTAATTGTCGTTCTATCGATCATTTAAGCATAATATGGCTAATATTATGAGTTAGATATATAATAATAAGAGTAATAAGTATAGTAATTGTCGTTCTATCGATCATGTAAGCATAACATGGCTAATAATATGAGTTAGATTCATAATAATAAGAGTAATAAGTATAGTAATTGTCGTTCTATCGATCATTTAAGCATAATATGGCTAATAATATGAGTTGGGTTGATTAAAATAAGAATAATAAGTATAGTAATTGTCGTTCTATCGATCATATTAGCATAATATGGTTAATAATATGAGTTAGATTGATAATAGTGAGTGCAATAAGTATAGAAATTGTCGTTCTATCGATCATATAAGCATAATATGGCTAATAATATGAGTTAGGTTGATAATAATAAGAGTAATAAGTGTAGTAAATGTCGTGCTATCGATCATATCTGCATAATATGGTTAATAATATGAGTTAGATTAATAATAGTGAGTGCAATAAGTATAGTAATTGTCGTTCTGTCGATCATATAAGCATAATATGGTTAATAATATGAGTTAGATTGATAATAATAAGAGTAATAAGTATAGTATTTGTCGTTCTATCGATCATATAATCATAATATGGCTAATATTATGAGTTAGATTTATAATAATAAGAGTAATAAGTATAGTAATTGTCGTTCTATCGATCATATAAGCATAATATGGCTAATAATATGAGTTAGATTGATAATAATAAGAGTAGTGACTATGGTAATTGTCGTTCTATCGATCATATAAGCATAATATGGCTAATAATATGAGTTAGATTCATAATAATAAGAGTAATAAGTATAGTAATTGTCGTTCTATCGATCATATCTGCATAATATGGTTAATAATATGAGTTAGATTGATAATAGTGAGTGCAATAAGTATAGTAATTGTCGTTCTGTCGATCATATAAGCATAATATGGCTAATAATATGAGTTAGATTGATAATACTAAGAGTAGTGAGTATGGTAATTGTCGTTCTATCGATCATATAAGCATAATATGGCTAATAATATGAGTTAGATTGATAATAATAAGATTAATAAGTATAGTAAATGTCGTTCTATCGATCATTTAAGCATAATATGGCTAATAATATGAGTTGGGTTGATAAAAATAAGAATAATAAGTATAGTAATTGTCGTTCTATCGATCATATTAGCATAATATGGTTAATAATATGAGTTAGATTGATAATAATAAGAGTAATAAGTATAGTAAATGTCGTGCTATCGATCATATCTGCATAATATGGTTAATAATATGAGTTAGATTGATAATAGTGAGTGCAATAAGTATAGTAATTGTCGTTCTGTCGATCATATAAGCATAATATGGTTAATAATATGAGTTAGATTGATAATAATAAGAGTAATAAGTATAGTATTTGTCGTTCTATCGATCATATAATCATAATATGGCTAATATTATGAGTTAGATTTATAATAATAAGAGTAATAAGTATAGTAATTGTCGTTCTATCGATCATATAAGCATAATATGGCTAATAATATGAGTTAGATTCATAATAATAAGAGTAATAAGTATAGTAATTGTCGTTCTATCGATGATTTAAGCATAATATGGCTAATAATATGAGTTGGGTTGATAAAAATATGAATAATAAGTATAGAAATTGTCGTTCTATCGATCATATAAGCATAATATGGCTAATAATATGAGTTAGGTTGATAATAATAAGAGTAATAAGTGTAGTAAATGTCGTGCTATCGATCATATCTGCATAATATGGTTAATAATATGAGTTAGATTGATAATAGTGAGTGCAATAAGTATAGTAATTGTCGTTCTGTCGATCATATAAGCATAATATGGTGAATAATATGAGTGAGATTGATAATAATAAGAGTAATGAGTATAGTAATTGTCGTCCTATGGATCATATCCACATAATATGGCCAATAATATGAGTTAGATTGATAATAACAAGAGTAACAAGTATAGTAATTGTCCTTCTATCGATAATATAAGCATAATATGGCTAATAATATGAGTTAGATTGGTGATAATAAGAGTAATAAGTATAGTAATTGTCGTTCTATCGATCATATAAGCATAATATGGCTAATAATATGAGTTAGATTGATAATAATGAGAGTAACAGGTTTAGAAATTGTCGTTCAATCGATCATATCAGCATTATATGGCTAATAATATAAGTTAGATTGATAATAATAAGAGTAAAGAGTATAGTAATTGTCGTCCTATCTATCATATCCACATAATATGGCCAATAATATGAGTTAGATTGATAATAATAAGAGTAACAAGTATAGTAATTGTCGTTCTATCGATAATATAAGCATAATATGACTAATAATATGAGTTAGATTGATAACAATAAGAGTAACAAGTATAGAAATTGTCGTTCAATCGATCATATAAGCATAATATGGCTAATAATATGAGTTACATTGATAATAATAAGAGTAATATGTATAGTAATTGTCGTTCTATCGATCATATAAGCATAATATGGCTAATAATATGAGTTAGATTGATAATAATAACAATAATAAGTATAGTAATTGTCGTTCTATCGATCATATAAGCATAATATGGCTAATAATATGAGTTAGATTGATAATAATAAGAGTAACAAGTATAGCAATTTTCGTTCTATCGATCATATAAGCATAATATGGCTAATAATATGAGTTAGATTGATAATAATAACAATAATAAGTATAGTAATTGTCGTTCTATCGATCATATAAGCATTATATGGCTAATAATATGAGTTAGATTGATAATAATAACAGTAATAAGAATAGTAATTGTCATTCTATCGATCATATAAGCATAATATGGCTAATAATATGAGTTAGATTGATAATAATAACAGTAATAAGAATAGTAATTGTCATTCTATCGATCATATCTGCATAATATGGGGAATAATATGAGTGAGATTGATAATAATAAGAGTAATGAGTATAGTAATTGTCGTCCTATCGATCATATCCACATAATATGGCCAATAATATGAGTTAGATTGATAATAATAAGAGTAATAAGTATAGTAATTGTCGTTCAATCGATCATATAAGCATAACATGGCCAATAATATGAGTTAGATTGATAAAAGTAAGAGTAATATGTATAGTAATTGCTATTCTATCGATCATATAAGCATAATATGGCTAATAATATGAGTTAGGTTGATAATAATGAGAGTAACAGGTTTAGAAATTGTCGTTCTATCGATCATATAAGCATAATATGGCTAATAATATGAGTTAGATTGATAATAATAAGAGTAACAAGTATAGTAATTGTCGTTCTATGGATAATATAAGCATAATATGGCTAATAATATGAGGTAGATTGATTATAATGAGAGTAACAAGTATAGAAATTGTCGTTCAATCGATCATATAAGCATAATATGGCTAATAATATGAGTTAGATTGATAATAATAAGAGTAACAAGTATAGTAATTGTCGTTCTATCGATAATATAAGCATAATATGGCTAATAATATGAGTTAGATTGGTGATAATAAGAGTAATAAGTATAGTAATTGTCGTTCTATCGATCATATAAGCATAATATGGCTAATAATATGAGTTAGATTGATAATAATGAGAGTAACAAGTATAGAAATTGTCGTTCAATCTATCATATAAGCATAATATGGCTAATAATATGAGTTAGATTGATAATAATAAGAGTAACAAGTATAGTAATTGTCGTTCTATCGATAATATAAGCATAATATGGCTAATAATATGAGTTAGATTGGTAATAATAAGAGTAATAAGTGCAGTAATCTTCGTTCAATCGATCATATAAGCATAATATGGCTAATAATATGAGTTAGATTAATAATAACAAGAGTAACAAGTATAGTAATTGTTGTTCTATCGATAATATAAGCATAATATGGCTAATAATATGAGTTAGATTGATAATAATAGGAGTAATAAGTATAGTAATTGTCGTTCTATCGATCATATAAGCATAATATGGCTAATAATATGAGTTAGCTAAATAATAATAAGAGTAACAAGTATAGTAATTGTCGTTCTATTGATAATATAAGCATAATATGGCTAATAATATGAGTTAGATTGATAATAATAGGAGTAATAAGTATAGTAATTGTCGTTCTATCGATCATATAAGCATAATATGGCTAATAATATGAGTTAGATTGATAATAATGAGAGTAACAAGTATAGTAATTGTCGTTCTATCGATAATATAAGCATAATATGGCTAATAATATGAGTTAGATTGATAATAATAAGAGTAACAAGTATAGTAATTGTCGTTCAATCGATCATATAAGCATAATATCGCTAATAATATGAGTTAGATTGATAATAATATGAGTAACAAGTATAGTAATTGTCGTTCTATCGATCATATAAGCATAATATGGCTAATAATATGAGTTAGATTGATAATAATGAGAGTAACAAGTATAGTAATTGTCGTTCTATCGATAATATAAGCATAATATGGCTAATAACATGAGTTAGATTGATAATAATAAGAGTAATAAGTATAGTAATTGTCGTCCTATCGATCATATCCACATAATGTGGCCAATAATATGAGTTAGATTTATAATAATAAGAGTAATAAGTATAGTAATTGTCGTTCTATCGATCATATAAGCTTAACATTTCTAATAATATGAGTTAGATTGATAATAATAAGAGTAACAAGTATAGTAATTGTCGTTCAATCGATCATATAAGCATAATATGGCTAATAATATGAGTTAGATTGATAATAATAAGAGTAATATGTATAGTAATTGTCGTTCTATCGATCATATAAGCATAATATGGCTAATAATATGAGTTAGATTAATAATAATAAGAGTAACAAGTATAGTAATTGTCGTTCTATCGATAATATAAGCATATAATGGCTAATAATATGAGTTAGATTGATAATAATAAGAGTAATAAGTATAGTAATTGTCGTTCTATCGATCATATCTGCATAATATGGTGAATAATATGAGTGAGATTGATAATAATAAGAGTAATGAGTATAGTAATTGTCGTCCTATGGATCATATCCACATAATATGGCCAATAATATGAGTTAGATTGATAATAACAAGAGTAACAAGTATAGTAATTGTCCTTCTATCGATAATATAAGCATAATATGGCTAATAATATGAGTTAGATTGGTGATAATAAGAGTAATAAGTATAGTAATTGTCGTTCTATCGATCATATAAGCATAATATGGCTAATAATATGAGTTAGATTGATAATAATGAGAGTAACAGGTTTAGAAATTGTCGTTCAATCGATCATATCAGCATTATATGGCTAATAATATAAGTTAGATTGATAATAATAAGAGTAAAGAGTATAGTAATTGTCGTCCTATCTATCATATCCACATAATATGGCCAATAATATGAGTTAGATTGATAATAATAAGAGTAACAAGTATAGTAATTGTCGTTCTATCGATAATATAAGCATAATATGACTAATAATATGAGTTAGATTGATAACAATAAGAGTAACAAGTATAGAAATTGTCGTTCAATCGATCATATAAGCATAATATGGCTAATAATATGAGTTACATTGATAATAATAAGAGTAATATGTATAGTAATTGTCGTTCTATCGATCATATAAGCATAATATGGCTAATAATATGAGTTAGATTGATAATAATAACAATAATAAGTATAGTAATTGTCGTTCTATCGATCATATAAGCATAATATGGCTAATAATATGAGTTAGATTGATAATAATAAGAGTAACAAGTATAGCAATTTTCGTTCTATCGATCATATAAGCATAATATGGCTAATAATATGAGTTAGATTGATAATAATAACAATAATAAGTATAGTAATTGTCGTTCTATCGATCATATAAGCATTATATGGCTAATAATATGAGTTAGATTGATAATAATAACAGTAATAAGAATAGTAATTGTCATTCTATCGATCATATAAGCATAATATGGCTAATAATATGAGTTAGATTGATAATAATAACAGTAATAAGAATAGTAATTGTCATTCTATCGATCATATAAGCATAATATGGCTTATAATATGAGTTAGATTGATAATAATAAGAGTAATAAGTATAGTAATTGTCGTTCTATCGATCATATCTGCATAATATGGGGAATAATATGAGTGAGATTGATAATAATAAGAGTAATGAGTATAGTAATTGTCGTCCTATCGATCATATCCACATAATATGGCCAATAATATGAGTTAGATTGATAATAATAAGAGTAATAAGTATAGTAATTGTCGTTCAATCGATCATATAAGCATAACATGGCCAATAATATGAGTTAGATTGATAAAAGTAAGAGTAATATGTATAGTAATTGCTATTCTATCGATCATATAAGCATAATATGGCTAATAATATGAGTTAGGTTGATAATAATGAGAGTAACAGGTTTAGAAATTGTCGTTCTATCGATCATATAAGCATAATATGGCTAATAATATGAGTTAGATTGATAATAATAAGAGTAACAAGTATAGTAATTGTCGTTCTATGGATAATATAAGCATAATATGGCTAATAATATGAGGTAGATTGATTATAATGAGAGTAACAAGTATAGAAATTGTCGTTCAATCGATCATATAAGCATAATATGGCTAATAATATGAGTTAGATTGATAATAATAAGAGTAACAAGTATAGTAATTGTCGTTCTATCGATAATATAAGCATAATATGGCTAATAATATGAGTTAGATTGGTGATAATAAGAGTAATAAGTATAGTAATTGTCGTTCTATCGATCATATAAGCATAATATGGCTAATAATATGAGTTAGATTGATAATAATGAGAGTAACAAGTATAGAAATTGTCGTTCAATCTATCATATAAGCATAATATGGCTAATAATATGAGTTAGATTGATAATAATAGGAGTAATAAGTATAGTAATTGTCGTTCTATCGATCATATAAGCATAATATGGCTAATAATATGAGTTAGATTAATAATAATAAGAGTAACAAGTATAGTAATTGTCGTTCTATCGATAATATAAGCATAATATGCCTAATAATATGAGTTAGATTGATAATAATAGGAGTAATAAGTATAGTAACTGTCGTTCTATCGATCATATAAGCATAATATGGCTAATAATATGAGTTAGATTGATAATAATGAGAGTAACAAGTATAGAAATTGTCGTTCAATCGATCATATAAGCATAATATGGCTAATAATATGAGTTAGATTGATAACAATAAGAGTAACAAGTATAGTAATTGTCGTTCTATCGATAATATAAGCATAATATGGCTAATAATATGAGTTAGATTGGTGATAATGAGAGTAACAAGTATAGAAATTGTCGTGCAATCGATCATATAAGCATAATATGGCTAATAATATGAGTTAGATTGATAATAATAAGAGTAACAAGTATAGTAATTGTCGTTCTATCGATAATATAAGCATAATATGGCTAATAATATGAGTTAGATTGGTGATAATAAGAGTAATAAGTATAGTAATTGTCGTTCTATCGATCATATAAGCATAATATGGCTAATAATATGAGTTAGATTGAGAATAATAAGAGTAACAAGTATAGAAATTGTCGTTCAATCGATCATATAAGCATAATATGGTTAATAATATGAGTTAGATTGGTAATAATAAGAGTAATGAGTATAGTAATTGTCGTCCTATCGATCATATCCACATAATATGGCTAATAATATGAGTTAGATTGGTAATAATAAGAGTAATAAGTGCAGTAATCTTCGTTCAATCGATCATATAAGCATAATATGGCTAATAATATGATTTAGATTGATAATAAGAAGAGTAACAAGTATAGTAATTGTCGTTCAATCGATCATATAAGCATAATATGGCTAATAATATGAGTTAGATTGATAATAATAAGAGTAATAAGTATAGTAATTGTCGTCCTATCGATCATATCCACATAATGTGGCCAATAATATGAGATAGATTGATAATAATAAGAGTAACAAGTATAGTAATTGCCGTTCTATTGATAATATAAGCATAATATGGCTAATAATATGAGTTAGATTGATAATAATAGGAGTAATAAGTATAGTAATTGTCGTTCTATCGATCATATAAGCATAATATGGCTAATAATATGAGTTAGATTAATAATAATAAGAGTAACAAGTATAGTAATTGTCGTTCTATCGATAATATAAGCATATAATGGCTAATAATATGAGTTAGATTGATAACAATGAGAGTAACAAGTATAGAAATTGTCGTTCAATCGATCATATAAGCATAATATGGCTAATAATATGAGTTAGATTGATAATAATAAGAGTAATATGTATAGTAATTGTCGTTCTATCGATCATATAAGCATAATATGGCTAATAATATGAGTTAGATTAATAATAATAAGAGTAACAAGTATAGTAATTGTCGTTCTATCGATAATATAAGCATATAATGGCTAATAATATGAGTTAGATTGGTGATAATAAGAGTAACAAGTATAGAAATTGTCGTTCAATCGATCATATAAGCATAATATGGTTAATAATATGAGTTAGATTGGTAATAATAAGAGTAATGAGTATAGTAATTGTCGTCCTATCGATCATATCCACATAATATGGCTAATAATATGAGTTAGATTGGTAATAATAAGAGTAATAAGTGCAGTAATCTTCGTTCAATCGATCATATAAGCATAATATGGCTAATAATATGATTTAGATTGATAATAAGAAGAGTAACAAGTATAGTAATTGTCGTTCAATCGATCATATAAGCATAATATGGCTAATAATATGAGTTAGATTGATAATAATAAGAGTAATAAGTATAGTAATTGTCGTCCTATCGATCATATCCACATAATGTGGCCAATAATATGAGATAGATTGATAATAATAAGAGTAACAAGTATAGTAATTGCCGTTCTATTGATAATATAAGCATAATATGGCTAATAATATGAGTTAGATTGATAATAATAGGAGTAATAAGTATAGTAATTGTCGTTCTATCGATCATATAAGCATAATATGGCTAATAATATGAGTTAGATTAATAATAATAAGAGTAACAAGTATAGTAATTGTCGTTCTATCGATAATATAAGCATATAATGGCTAATAATATGAGTTAGATTGATAACAATGAGAGTAACAAGTATAGAAATTGTCGTTCAATCGATCATATAAGCATAATATGGCTAATAATATGAGTTAGATTGATAATAATAAGAGTAATATGTATAGTAATTGTCGTTCTATCGATCATATAAGCATAATATGGCTAATAATATGAGTTAGATTAATAATAATAAGAGTAACAAGTATAGTAATTGTCGTTCTATCGATAATATAAGCATATAATGGCTAATAATATGAGTTAGATTGGTGATAATAAGAGTAATAAGTATAGTAATTGTCGTTCTATCGATCATATAATCATAATATGGCTAATAATATGAGTTAGATTGATAATAATAAGAGTAATAAGTATAGTAATTGTCGTCCTATCGATCATATCCACATAATGTGGCCAATAATATGAGATAGATTGATAATAATAAGAGTAACAAGTATAGTAATTGCCGTTCTATTGATAATATAAGCATAATGTGGCTAATAATATGAGTTAGATTGATAATAATAGGAGTAATAAGTATAGTAATTGTCGTTCTATCGATCATATAAGCATAATATGGCTAATAATATGAGTTAGATTAATAATAATAAGAGTAACAAGTATAGTAATTGTCGTTCTATCGATAATATAAGCATATAATGGCTAATAATATGAGTTAGATTGATAACAATGAGAGTAACAAGTATAGAAATTGTCGTTCAATCGATCATATAAGCATAATATGGCTAATAATATGAGTTAGATTGATAATAATAAGAGTAATATGTATAGTAATTGTCGTTCTATCGATCATATAAGCATAATATGGATAATAATATGAGTTAGATTGATAATAATGAGAGTAACAAGTATAGAAATTGTCGTTCAATCGATCATATAAGCATAATATGGCTCATAATATGAGTTAGATTGATAATAATAAGAGTAACAAGTATAGTAATTGTCGTTCTATCGATCATATAAGCATAATATGGCTAATAATATGAGTTAGCTAAATAATAATAAGAGTAACAAGTATAGTAATTGTCGTTCTATTGATAATATAAGCATAATATGGCTAATAATATGAGTTAGATTGATAATAATAGGAGTAATAAGTATAGTAATTGTCGTTCTATCGATCATATAAGCATAATATGGCTAATAATATGAGTTAGATTGATAATAATAAGAGTAACAAGTATAGTAATTGTCGTTCTATCGATCATATAAGCATAATATGGCTAATAATATGAGTTAGCTAAATAATAATAAGAGTAACAAGTATAGTAATTGTCGTTCTATTGATAATATAAGCATAATATGGCTAATAATATGAGTTAGATTGATAATAATAAGAGTAGTGAGTATGGTAATTGTCGTTCTATCGATCATATAAGCATAATATGGCTAATAATATGAGTTGGGTTGATAATAATAAGATTAATAAGTATAGTAAATGTCGTGCTATCGATCATATCTGCATAATATGGTTAATAATATGAGTTAGATTGATAATAGTGAGTGCAATAAGTATAGTAATTGTCGTTCTGTCGATCATATAAGCATAATATGGCTAACAATATGAGTTAGATTGATAATACTAAGAGTAGTGAGTATGGTAATTGTCGTTCTATCGATCATATAAGCATAATATGGCTAATAATATGAGTTAGATTGATAATAATAAGATTAATAAGTATAGTAAATGTCGTTCTATCGATCATTTAAGCATAATGTGGCTAATAATATGAGTTGGGTTGATAAAAATAAGAATAATAAGTATAGTAATTGTCGTTCTATCGATCATATTAGCATAATATGGTTAATAATATGAGTTAGATTGATAATAATAAGAGTAATAAGTATAGTAAATGTCGTGCTATCGATCATATCTGCATAATATGGTTAATAATATGAGTTAGATTGATAATAGTGAGTGCAATAAGTATAGTAATTGTCGTTCTGTCTATCATATAAGCATAATATGGTTAATAATATGAGTTAGATTGATAATAATAAGAGTAATAAGTATAGTATTTGTCGTTCTATCGATCATATAATCATAATATGGCTAATATTATGAGTTAGATTTATAATAATAAGAGTAATAAGTATAGTAATTGTCGTTCTATCGATCATATAAGCATAATATGGCTAATAATATGAGTTAGATTCATAATAATAAGAGTAATAAGTATAGTAATTGTCGTTCTATCGATGATTTAAGCATAATATGGCTAATAATATGAGTTGGGTTGATAAAAATATGAATAATACGTATAGAAATTGTCGTTCTATCGATCATATAAGCATAATATGGTTAATAATATGAGTTAGGTTGATAATAATAAGAGTAATAAGTGTAGTAAATGTCGTGCTATCGATCATATCTGCATAATATGGTTAATAATATGAGTTAGATTGATAATAGTGAGTGCAATAAGTATAGTAATTGTCGTTCTGTCGATCATATAAGCATAATATGGTTAATAATATGAGCTAGATTGATAATAATAAGAGTAATAAGTATAGTATTTGTCGTTCTATCGATCATATAATCATAATATGGCTAATATTATGAGTTAGATTTATAATAATAAGAGTAATAAGTATAGTAATTGTCGTTCTATCGATCATATAAGCATAATATGGCTAATAATATGAGTTAGATTGATAATAATAAGAGTAGTGACTATGGTAATTGTCGTTCTATCGATCATATAAGCATAATATGGCTAATAATATGAGTTAGATTCATAATAATAAGAGTAATAAGTATAGTATTTGTCGTTCTATCGATCATATAAGCATAATATGGCTAATAATATGAGTTGGGTTGATAAAAATAAGAATAATAAGTATAGTAATTGTCGTTCTATCGATCATATTAGCATAATATGGTTAATAATATGAGTTAGATTGATAATAATAAGAGTAATAAGTATAGTAAATGTCGTGCTATCGATCATATCTGCATAATATGGTTAATAATATGAGTTAGATTGATAACAGTGAGTGCAATAAGTATAGTAATTGTCGTTCTGTCGATCATATAAGCATAATATGGTTAATAATATGAGTTAGATTGATAATAATAAGAGTAATAAGTATAGTATTTGTCGTTCTATCGATCATATAATCATAATATGGCTAATATTATGAGTTAGATTTATAATAATAAGAGTAATAATTATAGTAATTGCCGTTCTATCGATCATATAAGCATAATATGGCTAATAATATGAGTTAGATTGATAATAATAAGAGTAGTGACTATGGTAATTGTCGTTCTATCGATCATATAAGCATAATATGGCTAATAATATGAGTTAGATTCATAATAATAAGAGTAATAAGTATAGTAATTGTCGTTCTATCGATCATATCTGCATAATATGGTTAATAATATGAGTTAGATTGATAATAGTGAGTGCAATAAGTATAGTAATTGTCGTTCTGTCGATCATATACGCATAATATGGCTAATAATATGAGTTAGATTGATAATACTAAGAGTAGTGAGTATGGTAATTGTCGTTCTATCGATCATATAAGCATAATATGGCTAATAATATGAGTTAGATTGATAATAATAAGATTAATAAGTATAGTAAATGTCGTGCTATCGATCATTTAAGCATAATATGGCTAATAATATGAGTTAGATTGATAATAATAAGAGTAATAAGTATAGTAAATGTCGTGCTATCGATCATATCTGCATAATATGGTTAATAATATGAGTTAGATTGATAATAGTGAGTGTAACAAGTATAGTAATTGTCGTTCTATCGATCATATTAGCATAGTATGGTTAATAATATGAGTTAGATTGATAATAATAAGAGTAATAAGTATAGTAAATGTCGTGCTATCGATCATATCTGCATAATATGGTTAATAATATGAGTTAGATTGATAATAGTGAGTGTAACAAGTATAGTAATTGTCGTTCTATCGATCATATTAGCATAATATGGTTAATAATATGAGTTAGATTGATAATAGTAAGTGCAATAAGTATAGTAATTGTCGTTCTGTCGATCATATAAGCATAATATGGCTAATAATATGAGTTAGATTGATAATAATAAGAGTAGTGAGTATGGTAATTGTCGTTCTATCGATCATATCTGCATAATATGGTTAATAATATGAGTTAGATTCATAATAATAAGAGTAATAAGTATAGTAATTGTCGCTCTATCGATCATATCTGCATAATATGGTTAATAATATGAGTTAGATTGATAATAGTGAGTGTAATAATTATAGTAATTGTCGTTCTATCGATCATATTAGCATAATATGGTTAATAATATGAGTTAGATTGATAATAATAAGAGTAATAAGTATAGTAAATGTCGTGCTATCGATCATATCTGCATAATATGGTTAATAATATGAGTTAGATTGATAATAGTGAGTGCAATAAGTATAGTAATTGTCGTTCTGTCGATCATATAAGCATAATATGGTTAATACTATGAGTTAGATTGATAATAATAAGAGTAATAAGTATAGTATTTGTCGTTCTATCGATCATATAATCATAATATGGCTAATATTATGAGTTAGATTTATAATAATAAGAGTAATAAGTATAGTAATTGTCGTTCTATCGATCATATAAGCATAATATGGTTAATAATATGAGTTAGATTGATAATAGTGAGTGCAATAAGTATAGTAATTGTCGTTCTGTCGATCATATAAGCATAATATGGCTAATAATATGAGTTAGATTGATAATAATAAGATTAATAAGTATAGTAAATGTCGTTCTATCGATCATTTAAGCATAATATGGCTAATAATATGAGTTGGGTTGATAAAAATAAGAATAATAAGTATAGTAATTGTCGTTCTATCGATCATATTAGCATAATATGGTTAATAATATGAGTTAGATTGATAATAATAAGAGTAATAAGTATAGTAAATGTCGTGCTATCGATCATATCTGCATAATATGGTTAATAATATGAGTTAGATTGATAATAGTGAGTGCAATAAGTATAGTAATTGTGGTTCTGTCGATCATATAAGCATAATATGGCTAATAATATGAGTTAGATTGATAATAGTAAGTGTAATAAGTATAGTAATTGTCGTTCTGTCGATCATATAAGCATAATATGGCTAATAATATGAGTTAGATTGATAATAATAAGAGTAGTGAGTATGGTAATTGTCGTTCTATCGATCATATAAGCATAATATGGCTAATAATATGAGTTAGATTCATAATAATAAGAGTAATAAGTATAGTAATTGTCGTTCTATCGATCATTTAAGCATAATATGGCTAATAATATGAGTTGGGTTGATAAAAATAAGAATAATAAATATAGAAATTGTCGTTCTATCGATCATATAAGCATAATATGGCTAATAATATGAGTTAGGTTGATAATAATAAGAGTAATAAGTGTAGTAAATGTCGTGCTATCGATCATATCTACTTAATATGGTTAATAATAAGAGTTATATTGATAATAGTGAGTGCAATAAGTATAGTAATTGTCGTTCTATCGATCATATAAGCATAATATGGGTAATAATATGTGTTAGATTGATAATAATAAGAGTAATGAGTATAGTAATTGTAGTTCTATCGATCATATCTGCATAATATGGTTAATAATATGAGTTAGATTCATAATAATAAGAGTAATAAGTATAGTAATTGTCGCTCTATCGATCATATCTGCATAATATGGATAATAATATGAGTTAGATTGATAATAGTGAGTGTAATAAGTATAGTAATTGTCGTTCTATCGATCATATTAGCATAATATGGTTAATAATATGAGTTAGATTGATAATAATAAGTGTAATAAGTATACTAAATGTCGTGCTATCGATCATATCTGCATAATATGGTTAATAATATGAGTGAGATTGATAATAGTAAGTGTAATAAGTATAGTAATTGTCGTTCTATCGATCATATAAGCATAATATGGGTAATAATATGAGTTAGATTGATAATAATAAGAGTAATGAGTATAGTAATTGTAGTTCTATCGATCATATCTGCATAATATGGCTAATAATATGAGTTAGATTGATAATAATAAGAGTAGTGACTATGGTAATTGTCGTTCTATCGATCATATAAGCATAATATGGCTAATAATATGAGTTACATTCATAATAATAAGAGTAATAAGTATAGTAATTGTCGTTCTATCGATCATTTAAGCATAATATGGCTAATAATATGAGTGGGTTGATAAAAATAAGAATAATAAGTATAGTAATTGTCGTTCTATCGATCATATTAGCATAATATGGTTAATAATATGAGTTAGATTGATAATAATAAGAGTAATAAGTATAGTAAATGTCGTGCTATCGATCATATCTGCATATATGGTTAATAATATGAGTTAGATTGATAATAGTAAGTGTAATAAGTATAGTAATTGTCGTTCTGTCGATCATACAAGCATAATATGGCTAATAATATGAGTTAGATTGATAATAATAAGAGTAGTGAGTATGGTAATTGTCGTTCTATCGATCATATAAGCATAATATGGCTAATAATATGAGTTGGGTTGATAATAATAAGATTAATAAGTATAGTAAATGTCGTGCTATCGATCATTTAAGCATAATATGTCTAATAATATGAGTTAGATTGATAATAATAAGAGTAATAAGTATAGTAAATGTCGTGCTATCGATCATATCTGCATAATATGGTTAATAATATGAGTTAGATTGATAATAGTGAGTGTAACAAGTATAGTAATTGTCGTTCTATCGATCATATTAGCATAGTATGGTTAATAATATGAGTTAGATTGATAATAATAAGAGTAATAAGTATAGTAAATGTCGTGCTATAGATCATATCTGCATAATATGGTTAATAATATGAGTTAGATTGATAATAGTGAGTGTAACAAGTATAGTAATTGTCGTTCTATCGATCATATTAGCATAATATGGTTAATAATATGAGTTAGATTGATAATAATAAGAGTAATAAGTATAGTATTTGTCGTTCCATCGATCATATCTGCATAATATGGTTAATAATATGAGTTATATTCATAATAATAAGACTAATTAGTATAGTAATTGTCGCTCTATCGATCATATCTGCATAATATGGTTAATAATATGAGTTAGATTGATAATAGTGAGTGTAATAAGTATAGTAATTGTCGTTCTATCGATCATATTAGCATAATATGGTTCATAATATGAGTTAGATTGATAATAATAAGAGTAATAAGTATAGTAAATGTCGTGCTATCGATCATATCTGCATAATATGGTTAATAATATGAGTGAGATTGATAATAGTAAGTGTAATAAGTATAGTAATTGTCGTTCTGTCGATCATATAAGCATAATATGGCTAATAATATGAGTTAGATTGATAATAATAAGAGTAGTGAGTATGGTAATTGTCGTTCTATCGATCATATAAGCATAATATGGCTAATAATATGAGTTAGATTCATAATAATAAGAGTAATAAGTATAGTAATTGTCGTTCTATCGATCATTTAAGCATAATATGGCAAATAATATGAGTTGGGTTGATAAAAATAAGAATAATAAGTATAGTAATTGTCGTTCTATCGATCATATTAGCATAATATTGTTAATAATATGAGTTAGATTGATAATAATAAGAGTAATAAGTATAGTAAATGTCGTGCTATCGGTCATATCTGCATAATATGGTTAATAATATGAGTTCGATTTATAATAACAAGAGTAATAAGTATAGTAATTGTCGTTCTATCGATCATATAAGCATAATATGGCTAATAATATGAGTTAGATTGATAATAGTAAGTGTAATAAGTATAGTAATTGTCGTTCTGTCGATCATATAAGCATAATATGGCTAATAATATGAGTTAGATTGATAATAATAAGAGTAGTGAGTATGGTAATTGTCGTTCTATCGATCATATAAGCATAATATGGCTAATAATATGAGTTAGATTCATAATAATAAGAGTAATAAGTATAGTAATTGTCGTTCTATCGATCATTTAAGCATAATATGGCTAATAATATGAGTTGGGTTGATAAAAATAAGAATAATAAATATAGAAATTGTCGTTCTATCGATCATATAAGCATAATATGGCTAATAATATGTGTTAGATTGATAATAATAAGAGTAATGAGTATAGTAATTGTAGTTCTATCGATCATATCTGCATAATATGGTTAATAATATGAGTTAGATTCATAATAATAAGAGTAATAAGTATAGTAATTGTCGCTCTATCGATCATATCTGCATAATATGGATAATAATATGAGTTAGATTGATAATAGTGAGTGTAATAAGTATAGTAATTGTCGTTCTATCGATCATATTAGCATAATATGGTTAATAATATGAGTTAGATTGATAATAATAAGTGTAATAAGTATACTAAATGTCGTGCTATCGATCATATCTGCATAATATGGTTAATAATATGAGTGAGATTGATAATAGTAAGTGTAATAAGTATAGTAATTGTCGTTCTATCGATCATATAAGCATAATATGGGTAATAATATGAGTTAGATTGATAATAATAAGAGTAATGAGTATAGTAATTGTAGTTCTATCGATCATATCTGCATAATATGGCTAATAATATGAGTTAGATTGATAATAATAAGAGTAGTGACTATGGTAATTGTCGTTCTATCGATCATATAAGCATAATATGGCTAATAATATGAGTTACATTCATAATAATAAGAGTAATAAGTATAGTAATTGTCGTTCTATCGATCATTTAAGCATAATATGGCTAATAATATGAGTGGGTTGATAAAAATAAGAATAATAAGTATAGTAATTGTCGTTCTATCGATCATATTAGCATAATATGGTTAATAATATGAGTTAGATTGATAATAATAAGAGTAATAAGTATAGTAAATGTCGTGCTATCGATCATATCTGCATATATGGTTAATAATATGAGTTAGATTGATAATAGTAAGTGTAATAAGTATAGTAATTGTCGTTCTGTCGATCATACAAGCATAATATGGCTAATAATATGAGTTAGATTGATAATAATAAGAGTAGTGAGTATGGTAATTGTCGTTCTATCGATCATATAAGCATAATATGGCTAATAATATGAGTTGGGTTGATAATAATAAGATTAATAAGTATAGTAAATGTCGTGCTATCGATCATATAAGCATAATATGGGTAATAATATGAGTTAGATTGATAATAATAAGAGTAATAAGTATAGTAAATGTCGTGCTATCGATCATATCTGCATAATATGGTTAATAATATGAGTTAGATTGATAATAGTGAGTGTAACAAGTATAGTAATTGTCGTTCTATCGATCATATTAGCATAGTATGGTTAATAATATGAGTTAGATTGATAATAATAAGAGTAATAAGTATAGTAAATGTCGTGCTATAGATCATATCTGCATAATATGGTTAATAATATGAGTTAGATTGATAATAGTGAGTGTAACAAGTATAGTAATTGTCGTTCTATCGATCATATTAGCATAATATGGTTAATAATATGAGTTAGATTGATAATAATAAGAGTAATAAGTATAGTATTTGTCGTTCCATCGATCATATCTGCATAATATGGTTAATAATATGAGTTATATTCATAATAATAAGACTAATTAGTATAGTAATTGTCGCTCTATCGATCATATCTGCATAATATGGTTAATAATATGAGTTAGATTGATAATAGTGAGTGTAATAAGTATAGTAATTGTCGTTCTATCGATCATATTAGCATAATATGGTTCATAATATGAGTTAGATTGATAATAATAAGAGTAATAAGTATAGTAAATGTCGTGCTATCGATCATATCTGCATAATATGGTTAATAATATGAGTGAGATTGATAATAGTAAGTGTAATAAGTATAGTAATTGTCGTTCTGTCGATCATATAAGCATAATATGGCTAATAATATGAGTTAGATTGATAATAATAAGAGTAGTGAGTATGGTAATTGTCGTTCTATCGATCATATAAGCATAATATGGCTAATAATATGAGTTAGATTCATAATAATAAGAGTAATAAGTATAGTAATTGTCGTTCTATCGATCATTTAAGCATAATAATGCAAATAATATGAGTTGGGTTGATAAAAATAAGAATAATAAGTATAGTAATTGTCGTTCTATCGATCATATTAGCATAATATTGTTAATAATATGAGTTAGATTGATAATAATAAGAGGAATAAGTATAGTATTTGTAGTTCTATCGATCATATAAACATAATATGGCTAATAATATGAGTTAGATTTATAATAATAAGAGTAATAAGTATAGTAATTGTCGTTCTATCGATCATATAAGCATAATATGGCTAATAATATGAGTTAGATTGATAATAGTAAGTGTAATAAGTATAGTAATTGTCGTTCTGTCGATCATATAAGCATAACATGGCTAATAATATGAGTTAGATTGATAATAATAAGAGTAGTGAGTATGGTAATTGTCGTTCTATCGATCATGTTAGCATAATATTGTTAATAATATGAGTTAGATTGATAATAATAAGAGTAATAAGTATAGTAAATGTCGTGCTATCGATCATATCTGCATAATATGGTTAATAATATGAGTTCGATTTATAATAACAAGAGTAATAAGTATAGTAATTGTCGTTCTATCGATCATATAAGCATAATATGGCTAATAATATGAGTTAGATTGATAATAGTAAGTGTAATAAGTATAGTAATTGTCGTTCTGTCGATCATATAAGCATAATATGGCTAATAATATGAGTTAGATTGATAATAATAAGAGTAGTGAGTATGGTAATTGTCGTTCTATCGATCATATAAGCATAATATGGTTAATAATATGAGTTAGATTCATAATAATAAGAGTAATAAGTATAGTAATTGTCGTTCTATCGATCATTTAAGCATAATATGGCTAATAATATGAGTTGGGTTGATAAAAATAAGAATAATAAATATAGAAATTGTCGTTCTATCGATCATATAAGCATAATATGGCTAATAATATGAGTTAGGTTGATAATAATAAGAGTAATAAGTGTAGTAAATGTCGTGCTATCGATCATATCTACTTAATATGGTTAATAATAAGAGTTATATTGATAATAGTGAGTGCAATAAGTATAGTAATTGTCGTTCTATCGATCATATAAGCATAATATGGGTAATAATATGTGTTAGATTGATAATAATAAGAGTAATGAGTATAGTATTTGTCGTTCCATCGATCATATCTGCATAATATGGTTAATAATATGAGTTATATTCATAATAATAAGACTAATTAGTATAGTAATTGTCGCTCTATCGATCATATCTGCATAATATGGTTAATAATATGAGTTAGATTGATAATAGTGAGTGTAATAAGTATAGTAATTGTCGTTCTATCGATCATATTAGCATAATATGGTTCATAATATGAGTTAGATTGATAATAATAAGAGTAATAAGTATAGTAAATGTCGTGCTATCGATCATATCTGCATAATATGGTTAATAATATGAGTGAGATTGATAATAGTAAGTGTAATAAGTATAGTAATTGTCGTTCTGTCGATCATATAAGCATAATATGGCTAATAATATGAGTTAGATTGATAATAATAAGAGTAGTGAGTATGGTAATTGTCGTTCTATCGATCATATAAGCATAATATGGCTAATAATATGAGTTAGATTCATAATAATAAGAGTAATAAGTATAGTAATTGTCGTTCTATCGATCATTTAAGCATAATAATGCAAATAATATGAGTTGGGTTGATAAAAATAAGAATAATAAGTATAGTAATTGTCGTTCTATCGATCATATTAGCATAATATTGTTAATAATATGAGTTAGATTGATAATAATAAGAGGAATAAGTATAGTATTTGTAGTTCTATCGATCATATAAACATAATATGGCTAATAATATGAGTTAGATTTATAATAATAAGAGTAATAAGTATAGTAATTGTCGTTCTATCGATCATATAAGCATAATATGGCTAATAATATGAGTTAGATTGATAATAGTAAGTGTAATAAGTATAGTAATTGTCGTTCTGTCGATCATATAAGCATAATATGGCTAATAATATGAGTTAGATTGATAATAATAAGAGTAGTGAGTATGGTAATTGTCGTTCTATCGATTATATAAGCATAATATGGCTAATAATATGAGTTAGATTCATAATAATAAGAGTAATAAGTATAGTAATTGTCGTTCTATCGATCATTTAAGCATAATATGGCTAATAATATGAGTTGGGTTGATAAAAATAAGAATAATAAATATAGAAATTGTCGTTCTATCGATCATATAAGCATAATATGGCTAATAATATGAGTTAGGTTGATAATAATAAGAGTAATAAGTGTAGTAAATGTCGTGCTATCGATCATATCTACATAATATGGTTAATAATAAGAGTTATATTGATAATAGTGAGTGCAATAAGTATAGTAATTGTCGTTCTATCGATCATATAAGCATAATATGGGTAATAATATGAGTTAGATTGATAATAATAAGAGTAATGAGTATAGTAATTGTAGTTCTATCGATCATATCTGCATAATATGGTAAATAATATGAGTTAGATTGATAATAATAAGAGTAATGACAATAGTAATTGTCGTTCTATCGATCATATCTGCATTGTATGGTTAATAATATGAGTTAGATTGATAATAGTGAGTGTAATATGTATAGTAATTGTCGTCCTATCGATCATATTAGCATAATATTGTTAATAATATGAGTTAGATTGATAATAATAAGAGGAATAAGTATAGTATTTGTAGTTCTATCGATCATATAAACATAATATGGCTAATAATATGAGTTAGATTTATAATAATAAGAGTAATAAGTATAGTAATAGTCGTTCTATCGATCATTTAAGCATAATATGGCTAATATTATGAGTTAGATTTATAATAATAAGAGTAATAAGTATAGTAATTGTCGTTCTATCGATCATATAAGCATAATATGGCAAATAATATGAGTTGGGTTGATAAAAATAAGAATAATAAGTATAGTAATTGTCGTTCTATCGATCATATAAGCATAATATGGCTAATAATATGAGTTAGATTCATAATAATAAGAGTAATAAGTATAGTAATTGTCGTTCTATCGATCATTTAAGCATAATATGGCTAATATTATGAGTTAGATATATAATAATAAGAGTAATAAGTATAGTAATTGTCGTTCTATCGATCATGTAAGCATAACATGGCTAATAATATGAGTTAGATTCATAATAATAAGAGTAATAAGTATAGTAATTGTCGTTCTATCGATCATTTAAGCATAATATGGCTAATAATATGAGTTGGGTTGATTAAAATAAGAATAATAAGTATAGTAATTGTCGTTCTATCGATCATATTAGCATAATATGGTTAATAATATGAGTTAGATTGATAATAGTGAGTGCAATAAGTATAGAAATTGTCGTTCTATCGATCATATAAGCATAATATGGCTAATAATATGAGTTAGGTTGATAATAATAAGAGTAATAAGTGTAGTAAATGTCGTGCTATCGATCATATCTGCATAATATGGTTAATAATATGAGTTAGATTAATAATAGTGAGTGCAATAAGTATAGTAATTGTCGTTCTGTCGATCATATAAGCATAATATGGTTAATAATATGAGTTAGATTGATAATAATAAGAGTAATAAGTATAGTATTTGTCGTTCTATCGATCATATAATCATAATATGGCTAATATTATGAGTTAGATTTATAATAATAAGAGTAATAAGTATAGTAATTGTCGTTCTATCGATCATATAAGCATAATATGGCTAATAATATGAGTTAGATTGATAATAATAAGAGTAGTGACTATGGTAATTGTCGTTCTATCGATCATATAAGCATAATATGGCTAATAATATGAGTTAGATTCATAATAATAAGAGTAATAAGTATAGTAATTGTCGTTCTATCGATCATATCTGCATAATATGGTTAATAATATGAGTTAGATTGATAATAGTGAGTGCAATAAGTATAGTAATTGTCGTTCTGTCGATCATATAAGCATAATATGGCTAATAATATGAGTTAGATTGATAATACTAAGAGTAGTGAGTATGGTAATTGTCGTTCTATCGATCATATAAGCATAATATGGCTAATAATATGAGTTAGATTGATAATAATAAGATTAATAAGTATAGTAAATGTCGTTCTATCGATCATTTAAGCATAATATGGCTAATAATATGAGTTGGGTTGATAAAAATAAGAATAATAAGTATAGTAATTGTCGTTCTATCGATCATATTAGCATAATATGGTTAATAATATGAGTTAGATTGATAATAATAAGAGTAATAAGTATAGTAAATGTCGTGCTATCGATCATATCTGCATAATATGGTTAATAATATGAGTTAGATTGATAATAGTGAGTGCAATAAGTATAGTAATTGTCGTTCTGTCGATCATATAAGCATAATATGGTTAATAATATGAGTTAGATTGATAATAATAAGAGTAATAAGTATAGTATTTGTCGTTCTATCGATCATATAATCATAATATGGCTAATATTATGAGTTAGATTTATAATAATAAGAGTAATAAGTATAGTAATTGTCGTTCTATCGATCATATAAGCATAATATGGCTAATAATATGAGTTAGATTCATAATAATAAGAGTAATAAGTATAGTAATTGTCGTTCTATCGATGATTTAAGCATAATATGGCTAATAATATGAGTTGGGTTGATAAAAATATGAATAATAAGTATAGAAATTGTCGTTCTATCGATCATATAAGCATAATATGGCTAATAATATGAGTTAGGTTGATAATAATAAGAGTAATAAGTGTAGTAAATGTCGTGCTATCGATCATATCTGCATAATATGGTTAATAATATGAGTTAGATTGATAATAGTGAGTGCAATAAGTATAGTAATTGTCGTTCTGTCGATCATATAAGCATAATATGGTTAATAATATGAGTTAGATTGATAATAATAAGAGTAATAAGTATAGTATTTGTCGTTCTATCGATCATATAATCATAATATGGCTAATATTATGAGTTAGATTTATAATAATAAGAGTAATAAGTATAGTAATTGTCGTTCTATCGATCATATCTGCATAATATGGTTAATAATATGAGTTAGATTGATAATAGTGAGTGCAATAAGTATAGTAATTGTCGTTCTGTCGATCATATTAGCATAATATGGTTAATAATATGAGTTAGATTGATAATAATAAGTGTAATAAGTATACTAAATGTCGTGCTATCGATCATATCTGCATAATATGGTTAATAATATGAGTGAGATTGATAATAGTAAGTGTAATAAGTATAGTAATTGTCGTTCTATCGATCATATAAGCATAATATGGGTAATAATATGAGTTAGATTGATAATAATAAGAGTAATGAGTATAGTAATTGTAGTTCTATCGATCATATCTGCATAATATGGCTAATAATATGAGTTAGATTGATAATAATAAGAGTAGTGACTATGGTAATTGTCGTTCTATCGATCATATAAGCATAATATGGCTAATAATATGAGTTGGGTTGATAATAATAAGATTAATAAGTATAGTAAATGTCGTGCTATCGATCATATCTACATAATATGGTTAATAATAAGAGTTATATTGATAATAGTGAGTGCAATAAGTATAGTAATTGTCGTTCTATCGATCATATAAGCATAATATGGCTAATAATATGAGTTAGATTTATAATAATAAGAGTAATAAGTATAGTAATAGTCGTTCTATCGATCATTTAAGCATAATATGGCTAATATTATGAGTTAGATTTATAATAATAAGAGTAATAAGTATAGTAATTGTCGTTCTATCGATCATATAAGCATAATATGGCAAATAATATGAGTTGGGTTGATAAAAATAAGAATAATAAGTATAGTAATTGTCGTTCTATCGATCATATAAGCATAATATGGCTAATAATATGAGTTAGATTCATAATAATAAGAGTAATAAGTATAGTAATTGTCGTTCTATCGATCATTTAAACATAATATGGCTAATATTATGAGTTAGATATATAATAATAAGAGTAATAAGTATAGTAATTGTCGTTCTATCGATCATGTAAGCATAACATGGCTAATAATATGAGTTAGATTCATAATAATAAGAGTAATAAGTATAGTAATTGTCGTTCTATCGATCATTTAAGCATAATATGGCTAATAATATGAGTTGGGTTGATTAAAATAAGAATAATAAGTATAGTAATTGTCGTTCTATCGATCATATTAGCATAATATGGTTAATAATATGAGTTAGATTGATAATAGTGAGTGCAATAAGTATAGTAATTGCCGTTCTATCGATCATATTAGCATAATATGGTTAATAATATGAGTTAGATTGATAATAATAAGAGTAATAAGTATAGTAAATGTCGTGCTATCGATCATATCTGCATAATATGGTTAATAATATGAGTTAGATTGATAATAGTGAGTGCAATAAGTATAGTAATTGTCAGTCTGTCGATCATATAAGCATAATATGGTTAATAATATCAGTTAGATTGATAATAATAAGAGTAATAAGTATAGTATTTGTCGTTCTATCGATCATATAATCATAATATGCCTAATATTATGAGTTAGATTTATAATAATAAGAGTAATAAGTATAGTAATTGACGTTCTATCGATCATATAAGCATAATATGGCTAATAATATGAGTTAGGTTGATAATAATAAGAGTAATAAGTGTAGTAAATGTCGTGCTATCGATCATATCTGCATAATATGGCTAATAATATGAGTTAGATTGGTGATAATAAGAGTAATAAGTATAGAAATTGTCGTTCTATCGATCATATAAGCATAATATGGCTAATAATATGAGTTAGATTGATAATAATGAGAGTAACAAGTATAGAAATTGTCGTTCAATCTATCATATAAGCATAATATGGCTAATAATATGAGTTAGATTGATAATAATAAGAGTAACAAGTATAGTAATTGTCGTTCTATCGATAATATAAGCATAATATGGCTAATAATATGAGTTAGATTGGTAATAATAAGAGTAATAAGTGCAGTAATCTTCGTTCAATCGATCATATAAGCATAATATGGCTAATAATATGAGTTAGATTGATAATAAGAAGAGTAACAAGTATAGTAATTGTCGTTCAATCGATCATATAAGCATAATATGGCTAATAATATGAGTTAGATTGATAATAATAAGAGTAATAAGTATAGTAATTGTCGTCCTATCGATCATATCCACATAAAATGGCCAATAATATTAGTTAGATTGATAATAATAAGGGTAATAAGTATAGTAATTGTCGTTCTATCGACCAGATAAGCATAATATGGCTAATAATATGAGTTAGATTGATAATAATAAGAGTAATATGTATAGTAATTGTCGTTCTATCGATCATATAAGCATAATATGGCTAATAATATGAGTTAGATTGATAATAATAAGAGTAATAAGTATAGTAATTGTCGTCCTATCGATCATATCCACATAATGTGGCCAATAATATGAGTTAGATTGATAATAATAAGAGTAATAAGTATAGTAATTGTCGTTCTATCGATCATATAAGCTTAACATTTCAAATAATATGAGTTAGATTGGTAATAATAAGAGTAACAAGTATAGTAATTGTCGTTCAATCGATCATATAAGCATAATATGGCTAATAATATGAGTTAGATTGATAAAAGTAAGAGTAATATGTATAGTAATTGCTATTCTATCGATCATATAAGCATAATATGGCTAATAATATCAGTTAGATTGATAATAATAAGGGTAATAAGTATAGTAATTGTCGTTCTATCGATCATATAAGCATAATATGGCTAATAATATGAGTTAGATTGATAATAATAGGAGTAATAAGTATAGTAATTGTCGTTCTATCGATCATATAAGCATAATATGGCTAATAATATGAGTTAGATTGAGAATAATAAGAGTAACAAGTATAGTACTTGTCGTTCAATCGATCATATAAGCATAACATGGATAATAATATGAGTTAGATTGATAAAAGTAAGAGTAATATGTATAGTAATTGCTATTCTATCGATCATACAAGCATAATATGGCTAATAATATGAGTTAGATTGATAATAATGAGAGTAACAGGTTTAGAAATTGTCGTTCAATCGATCATATAAGCATAATATGGCTAATATTATGAGTTATCTTGATAATAATAAGAGTAATACGTATAGTAATTGTCGTTCTATCGATCATATAAGCATAATATGGCTAATAATATGAGTTAGATTGATAATAATAAGAGTAACAAGTATAGTAATTGTCGTCCAATCGATCATATAAGCATAATATCGCTAATAATATGAGTTAGATTGATAATAATATGAGTAACAAGTATAGTAATTGTCGTTCTATCGATCATATAAGCATAATATGGCTAATAATATGAGTTAGATTGATAATAACAAGACTAACAAGAATAGGAATTGTCGTTCAATCGATCATATAAGCATAATATGGCTAATAATATGAGTTAGATTGATAATAATAAGAGTAACAAGTATAGTAATTGTCGTTCTATCGATAATATAAGCATAATATGGCTAATAATATGAGTTAGATTGATAATAGTAAGAGGAATAAGTATAGTAATTGTCATTCTATCGATCATATAAGCATAATCCGGCTAATAATATGAGTTAGATTGATAATAATAACAGTAATAAGTATAGTAATTGTCGTTCAATCGATCATATAAGCATAATATGGCTAATAATATGAGTTAGATTGATAATAATAAGAGTAATAAGTATAGTAATTGTCGTCCTATCGATCATATCCACATAATATGGCCAATAATATGTGTTAG
Organism: Megachile rotundata; assembly: GCF_050947335.1. Lineage (NCBI taxonomy): Eukaryota > Metazoa > Arthropoda > Insecta > Hymenoptera > Megachilidae > Megachile > Megachile rotundata. The sequence goes on along the minus strand of NW_027473595.1, from coordinate 132,826 downwards.
ATTGATAATAATAAGGGTAATAAGTATAGTAATTGTCGTTCTATCGATCATATAAGCATAATATGGCTAATAATATGAGTTAGATTGATAATAATAAGAGTAATAAGTATAGTAATTGTCGTTCTATCGATCATATAAGCTTAACATTTCTAATAATATGAGTTAGATTGATAATAATGAGAGTAACAAGTATAGAAATTGTCGTTCAATCGATCATATAAGCATAATATGGCTAATAATATGAGTTAGATTGAGAATAATAAGAGTAACAAGTATAGAAATTGTCGTTCAATCGATAATATAAGCATAATATGGCTAATAATATGAGTTAGATTGATAATAATAACAGTAATAAGAATAGTAATTGTCATTCTATCGATCATATTAGCATAATATGGCTAATAATATGAGTTAGATTGATAATAATAACAATAATAAGTATAGTAATTGTCGTTCTATCGATCATATAAGCATAATATGGCTAATGATATGAGTTAGATTGATAATAATGAGAGTAACAAGTATAGTAATTGGCGTTCCATCGATCATATAAGCATAATATGGCTAATAATATGAGTTAGATTGATAAAAGTAAGAGTAATATGTATAGTAATTGCCATTCTATCGATCATATAAGCATAATATGGCTAATAATATGAGTTAGATTGATAATAATGAGAGAAACAGGTTTAGAAATTGTCGTTCAATCGATCATATAAGCATAATATGGCTAATAATATGAGTTAGATTGGTGATAATAAGAGTAATAAGTATAGTAATTGTCGTTCTATCGATCATATAAGCATAATATGGCTAATAATATGAGTTAAATTGAGAACAATAAGAGTAACAAGTATAGAAATTGTCGTTCAATCGATCATATAAGCATAATATGGTTAATAATATGAGTTAGATTGGTAATAATAAGAGTAATGAGTATAGTAATTGTCGTCCTATCGATCATATCCACATAATATGGCCAATAATATGAGTTAGATTGATAATAATAAGAGTAACAAGTATAGTAATTGTCGTTCTATCGATAATATAAGCATAATATGGCTAATAATATGAGTTAGATTGATAATAATAAGAGTAACAAGTATAGTAATTGTCGTTCAATCGATCATGTAAGCATAATATCGCTAATAATATGAGTTAGATTGATAATAATATGAGTAACAAGTATAGTAATTGTCGTTCTATCGATCATATAAGCATAATATGGCTAATAATATGAGTTAGATTGATAATAATAACAGTAATAAGAATAGTAATTGTCATTCTATCGATCATATAAGCATAATTTGGCTAATAATATGAGTTAGATTGATAATAATAACAATAATAAGTATAGTAATTGTCGTTCTATCGATCGTATAAGCATAATATGGCTAACAATATGAGTTAGATTGATAATAATAAGAGTAACAAGTATAGTAATTGTCGCTCTATCGATCATATAAGTATAATATGGCTAATAATATGAGTTAGATTGATAATAATAGCAGTAATAAGTCTAGTAATTGTCGTTCAATCGATCATATCTGCATTATATGGTTAATAATATGAGTTAGATTGGTAATAATAAGAGTAATGAGTATAGTAATTGTCGTCCTATCGATCATATCCACATAATATGGCCAATAATATGAGTTAGATTGATAATAATAAGAGTAACAAGTATAGTAATTGTCGTTCTATCGATAATATAAGCATAATATGGCTAATAATATGAGTTAGATTGATAATAAGAAGAGTAACAAGTATAGTAATTGTCGTTCAATCGATCATATAAGCATAATATGGCTAATAATATGAGTTAGATTGATAATAATAAGAGTAATAAGTATAGTAATTGTCGTCCTATCGATCATATCCACATAAAATGGCCAATAATATTAGTTAGATTGATAATAATAAGGGTAATAAGTATAGTAATTGTCGTTCTATCGACCAGATAAGCATAATATGGCTAATAATATGAGTTAGATTGATAATAATAAGAGTAATATGTATAGTAATTGTCGTTCTATCGATCATATAAGCATAATATGGCTAATAATATGAGTTAGATTGATAATAATAAGAGTAATAAGTATAGTAATTGTCGTCCTATCGATCATATCCACATAATGTGGCCAATAATATGAGTTAGATTGATAATAATAAGAGTAATAAGTATAGTAATTGTCGTTCTATCGATCATATAAGCTTAACATTTCAAATAATATGAGTTAGATTGGTAATAATAAGAGTAACAAGTATAGTAATTGTCGTTCAATCGATCATATAAGCATAATATGGCTAATAATATGAGTTAGATTGATAAAAGTAAGAGTAATATGTATAGTAATTGCTATTCTATCGATCATATAAGCATAATATGGCTAATAATATCAGTTAGATTGATAATAATAAGGGTAATAAGTATAGTAATTGTCGTTCTATCGATCATATAAGCATAATATGGCTAATAATATGAGTTAGATTGATAATAATAGGAGTAATAAGTATAGTAATTGTCGTTCTATCGATCATATAAGCATAATATGGCTAATAATATGAGTTAGATTGAGAATAATAAGAGTAACAAGTATAGTACTTGTCGTTCAATCGATCATATAAGCATAACATGGATAATAATATGAGTTAGATTGATAAAAGTAAGAGTAATATGTATAGTAATTGCTATTCTATCGATCATACAAGCATAATATGGCTAATAATATGAGTTAGATTGATAATAATGAGAGTAACAGGTTTAGAAATTGTCGTTCAATCGATCATATAAGCATAATATGGCTAATATTATGAGTTATCTTGATAATAATAAGAGTAATACGTATAGTAATTGTCGTTCTATCGATCATATAAGCATAATATGGCTAATAATATGAGTTAGATTGATAATAATAAGAGTAACAAGTATAGTAATTGTCGTCCAATCGATCATATAAGCATAATATCGCTAATAATATGAGTTAGATTGATAATAATATGAGTAACAAGTATAGTAATTGTCGTTCTATCGATCATATAAGCATAATATGGCTAATAATATGAGTTAGATTGATAATAACAAGAGTAACAAGAATAGGAATTGTCGTTCAATCGATCATATAAGCATAATATGGCTAATAATATGAGTTAGATTGATAATAATAAGAGTAACAAGTATAGTAATTGTCGTTCTATCGATAATATAAGCATAATATGGCTAATAATATGAGTTAGATTGATAATAGTAAGAGGAATAAGTATAGTAATTGTCATTCTATCGATCATATAAGCATAATCCGGCTAATAATATGAGTTAGATTGATAATAATAACAGTAATAAGTATAGTAATTGTCGTTCAATCGATCATATAAGCATAATATGGCTAATAATATGAGTTAGATTGATAATAATAAGAGTAATAAGTATAGTAATTGTCGTCCTATCGATCATATCCACATAATATGGCCAATAATATGTGTTAGATTGATAATAATAAGGGTAATAAGTATAGTAATTGTCGTTCTATCGATCATATAAGCATAATATGGCTAATAATATGAGTTAGATTGATAATAATAAGAGTAATAAGTATAGTAATTGTCGTTCAATCGATCATATAAGCATAATATGGCTAATAATATGAGTTAGACTGATAATAATAAGAGTAACAAGTATAGTAATTGTCGTTCTATCGATAATATAAGCATAATATGGCTAATAATATGAGTTAGATTGATAATAGTAAGAGGAATAAGTATAGTAATTGTCATTCTATCGATCATATAAGCATAATATGGCTAATAATATGAGTTAGATTGATAATAATGAGAGTAACAAGTATAGAAATTGTCGTTCAATCGATCATATAAGCATAATATGGCTAAAAATATGAGTTAGATTAATAATAATAAGAGTAACAAGTATAGTAATTGTCGTTCTATCGATAATATAAGCATATAATGGCTAATAATATGAGTTAGATTGATAATAATAAGAGTAATAAGTATAGTAATTGTCGTTCTATCGATCATATCTGCATAATATGGTGAATAATATGAGTGAGATTGATAATAATAAGAGTAATGAGTATAGTAATTGTCGTCCTATCGATCATATCCACATAATATGGCCAATAATATGAGTTAGATTGATAATAATAAGAGTAATAAGTATAGTAATTGTCGTTCTATCGGTCATATAAGCTTAATATTTCTAATAATATGAGTTAGATTGAGAATAATAAGAGTAACAAGTATTGTACTTGTCGTTCAATCGATCATATAAGCATAATATGGCCAATAATATTAGTTAGATTGATAATAATAAGGGTAATAAGTATAGTAATTGTCGTTCTATCGATCATATAAGCTTAACATTTCTAATAATATGAGTTAGATTGATAATAATAAGAGTAACAAGTATAGAAATTGTCGTTCAATCTATCATATAAGCATAGTATGGCTAATAATATGAGTTAGATTGATAATAATAAGAGTAACAAGTATAGTAATTGTCGTTCTATCGATAATATAAGCATAATATGGCAAATAATATGAGTTAGATTAATAATAATAAGAGTAACAAGTATAGTAATTGTCGTTCTATTGATAATATAAGCATAATATGGCTAATAATATGAGTTAGATTGATAATAATAGGAGTAATAAGTATAGTAATGTGTCGTTCTATCGATCATATAAGCATAATATGGCTAATAATATGAGATAGATTGATAATAATGAGAGTAACAAGTATAGAAATTGTCCGTTCAATCGATCATATAAGCATAATATGGCTAATAATATGAGATAGATTGATAATAATTGAGAGTAACAAGTATAGAAATTCTCGTTCAATCGATCATATAAGCATAATATGGCTAATAATATGAGTTAGATTGATAATAACAAGAGTAACAAGTATAGTAATTGTCCTTCTATCGATAATTTAAGCATAATATGGCTAATAATATGAGTTAGATTGATAATAGTAAGAGTAATAAGTATAGTAATTGTCGTTCTATCGATAATATAGCAAAATATGGCTAATAATATGAGTTAGATTGATAATAATAAGAGTAATGAGTATAGTAATTGTCGTCCTATCGATCATATCCACATAATATGGCCAATAATATGAGTAGATTGGTAATAATAAGAGTAATAAGTACAGTAATCTTCGTTCAATCGATCATATAAGCATAATATGGCTAATAATATGAGTTAGATTGATAATAATGAGAGTAACAAGTATAGAAATTTGTCGTTATATCGATAATATAAGCATAATATGGCTAATAATATGAGTGAGATTGATAATAATAGAGTAACGGGTATAGTAATTGTCGTTCTATCGATAATATAAGCAAAATATTGCTAATAATATGAGTTAGATTGATAATAGTAAGAGTAATAAGTATAGTAATTGTAGTTCTATCGATCATATAAGCATAATATGGCTAATAATATGAGTTAGATTGATAATAATGAGAGTAGCAAGTATAGAAATTGTCGTTCAATGGATCATATAAGCATAATATGGCTAATAATATGAGTTAGATTGATAATAATAAGAGTAACAAGTATAGTAATTGTCGTTCTATCGATAATATAAAGCATAATATGGCTAATAATATGAGTTAGATTGATAATAGTAAGAGGAATAAGTATAGTAATTGTCATTCTATCGATCATATAAGCATAATAAGTGCTAATAATATGAGTTAGATTGATAATAATGAGAGTAACAAGTATAGAAATTGTCGTTCAATCGATCATATAAGCATAATATGGCTAATAATATGAGTTAGATTGAGAATAATAAGAGTAACAAGTATAGAAATTGTCGTTCAATCGATAATATAAGCATAATATGGCTAATAATATGAGTTAGATTGATAATAATAACAGTAATAAGAATAGTAATTGTCATTCTATCGATCATATTAGCATAATATGGCTAATAATATGAGTTAGATTGATAATAAATAACAATAATAAGTATAGTAATTGTCGTTCTATCGATCATGATAAGCATAATATGGCTAATGATATGAGTTAGATTGATAATAATGAGAGTAACAAGTATAGTAATTGGCGTTTCCATCGATCATATAAGCATAATATGGCTAATAATATGAGTTAGATTGATAAAGTAAGAGTAATATGTATAGTAATTGCCATTCTATCGATCATATAAGCATAATATGGCTAATAATATGAGTTAGATTGATAATAATTGAGAGAAACAGGTTTAGAAATTGTCGTTCAATCGATCATATAAGCATAATATGGCTAATAATATGAGTTAGATTGGTGATAATAAGAGTAATAAGTATAGTAATTGTCGTTCTATCGATCATATAAGCATAATATGGCTAATAATATGAGTTAAATTGAGAATAATAGAGTAACAAGTATAGAAATTGTCGTTCATCGATCATATAAGCATAATATGGTAATAATATGAGTTAGATTGTAATAATAAGAGTAATGAGTATAGTAATTGTCGTCCTATCGATCATATCCACATAATATGGCAATAATATGAGTTAGATTGATAATAATAAGAGTAACAAGTATAGTAATTGTCGTTCTATCGATAATATAAGCATAATATGGCTAATAATATGAGTTAGATTGATAATAATAAGAGTAACAAGTATAGTAATTGTCGTTCAATCGATCATGTAAGCATAATATCGCTAATAATATGAGTTAGATTGATAATAATATGAGTAACAAGTATAGTAATTGTCGTTCTATCGATCATATAAGCATAATATGGCTAATAATATGAGTTAGATTGATAATAATAACAGTAATAAGAATAGTAATTGTCATTCTATCGATCATATAAGCATAATTTGGCTAATAATATGAGTTAGATTGATAATAATAACAATAATAAGTATAGTAATTGTCGTTCTATCGATCGTATAAGCATAATATGGCTAACAATATGAGTAGATTGATAATAATAAGAGTAACAAGTATAGTAATTGTCGCTCTATCGATCATAAAAGTATAATATGGCTAATAATATGAGTTAGATTGATAATAATAGCAGTAATAAGTCTAGTAATTGTCGTTCAATCGATCATATCTGCATTATATGGTTAATAATATGAGTTAGATTGAAATAATAAGAGTAATGAGTATAGTAATTGTCGTCCTATCGATCATATCCCACATAACATGGCCTATAATATGAGTTAGATTAATAATAATAAGAGTAACAAGTATAGTAATTGTCGTTCTATCGATAATATAAAGCATATAATGGCTAATAATATGAGTTAGATTGATAATAATAAGAGTAATAAGTATAGTAATTGTCGTTCTATCGATCATATCTGCATAATATGGTGAATAATATGAGTGAGATTGATATTAATAAGAGTAATGAGTATAGTAATTGTCGTCCTATCGATCATATCCACATAATATGGCCAATAATATGAGTTAGATTGATAATGATAAGAGTAGTAAGTATAGTAATTGTCGTTCTATCGATCATATAAGCTTAATATTTCTAATAATATGAGTTAGATTGAGAATATTAAGAGTAACAAGTATAGTACTTGAGGTTCAATCGATCATATAAGCATAACATGGCTAATAATATGAGTTAGATTGATAAAAGTAAGAGTAATATGTATAGTAAATGCTATTCTATCGATCATATAAGCATAATATGGCTAATAATATGAGTTAGGTTGATAATAATGAGAGTAACAGGTTTAGAAATTGTCGTTCAATCGATCATATAAGCATAATATGGCTAATAATATGAGTTAGATTGATAATAATAAGAGTAATACGTATAGTAATTGTCGTTCTATCGATCATATAAGCATAATATGGCTAATATTATGAGTTAGATTAATAATAATAAGAGTAACAAGTATAGTAATTGTCGTTCTATTGATAATATAAGCAATAATATGGCTAATAATATGAGTTAGATTGATAATAATAGGAGTAATAAGTATAGTAATTGTCGTTCTATCGATCATATAAGCATAATATGGCTAATAATATGAGATAGATTGATAATAATGAGAGTAACAAGTATAGAAATTCTCGTACAATCGATCATATAAGCATAATATGGCTAATAATATGAGTTAGATTGATAATAACAAGAGTAACAAGTATAGTAATTGTCCTTCTATCGATAATATAAGCATAATATGGCTAATAATATGAGTTAGATTGGTGATAATAAGAGTAATAAGTATAGTAATTGTTGTTCTATCGATCATATAAGCATAATATGGCTAATAATATGAGTTAGATTGATAATAATGAGAGTAACAAGTATAGAAATTGTCGTTCAATCGATCATATAAGCATAATATGGCTCATAATATGAGTTAGATTGATAACAATAAGAGTAACAAGTATAGTAATTGTCGTTCTATCGATCATATAAGCATAATATGGCTAATAATATGAGTTAGCTAAATAATAATAAGAGTAACAAGTATAGTAATTGTCGTTCTATTGATAATATAAGCATAATATGGCTAATAATATGAGTTAGATTGATAATAAATAGGAGTAATAAGTATAGTAATTGTCGTTCTATCGATCATTAAGCATAATATGGCTAATAATATGAGTTAGATTGATAATAATGAGAGTAACAAGTATAGTAATTGTCGTTCTATCGATAATATAAGCATAATATGGCTAATAATATGAGTTAGATTGATAATAATAAGAGTAACAAGTATAGTAATTGTCGTTCAATCGATCATATAAGCATAATATCGCTAATAATATGAGTTAGATTGATAATAATATGAGTAACAAGTATAGTAATTGTCGTTCTATCGATCATATAAGCATAATATGGCTAATAATATGAGTTAGATTGATAATAATGAGAGTAACAAGTATAGTAATTGTCGTTCTATCGATAATATAAGCATAATATGGCTAATAATATGAGTTAGATTGATAATAATAAGAGTAACAAGTATAGTAATTGTCGTTCTATCGATAATATAAGCATAATATGGCTAATAATATGAGTTAGATTGGTAATAATAAGAGTAATAAGTGCAGTAATCTTCGTTCAATCGATCATATAAGCATAATATGGCTAATAATATGAGTTAGATTAATAATAACAAGAGTAACAAGTATAGTAATTGTTGTTCTATCGATAATATAAGCATAATATGGCTAATAATATGAGTTAGATTGATAATAATAGGAGTAATAAGTATAGTAATTGTCGTTCTATCGATCATATAAGCATAATATGGCTAATAATATGAGTTAGATTGATAATAATAAGAGTAATAAGTATAGTAATTGTCGTCCTATCGATCATATAAGCATAATATGGCTAATAATATGAGTTAGATTGATAATAATGAGAGTAACAAGTATAGAAATTGTCGTTCAATCTATCATATAAGCATAATATGGCTAATAATATGAGTTAGATTGATAATAATAAGAGTAACAAGTATAGTAATTGTCGTTCTATGGATAATATAAGCATAATATGGCTAATAATATGAGGTAGATTGATTATAATGAGAGTAACAAGTATAGAAATTGTCGTTCAATCGATCATATAAGCATAATATGGCTAATAATATGAGTTAGATTGATAATAATAAGAGTAACAAGTATAGTAATTGTCGTTCTATCGATAATATAAGCATAATATGGCTAATAATATGAGTTAGATTGGTGATAATAAGAGTAATAAGTATAGTAATTGTCGTTCTATCGATCATATCAGCATAATATGGCTAATAATATGAGATAGATTGATAATAATGAGAGTAAAAAGTATAGAAATTCTCGTTCAATCGATCATATAAGCATAATATGGCTAATAATATGAGACAGATTGATAATAATGACAGTAACAAGTATAGAAATTCTCGTTCAATCGACCATATAAGCATAATATGGCTAATAATATGAGTTAGATTGATAATAACAAGAGTAACAAGTATAGTAATTGTCCTTCTATCGATAATTTAAGCATAATATGGCTAATAATATGAGTTAGATTGATAATAATAAGAGTAATGAGTATAGTAATTGTCGTCCTATCGATCATATCCACATAATATGGCCAATAATATGAGTTAGATTGGTAATAATAAGAGTAATAAGTACAGTAATCTTCGTTCAATCGATCATATAAGCATAATATGGCTATAAATATGAGTTAGATTGAGAATAATAAGAGTAACAAGTATAGAAATTGTCGTTCAATCGATCATATAAGCATAATATGGTTAATAATATGAGTTAGATTGATATTAATAAGAGTAATGAGTATAGTAATTGTCGTCCTATCGATCATATCCACATAATATGGCCAATAATATGAGTTAGATTGATAATAATAAGAGTAACAAGTATAGTAATTGTCGTTCTATCGATAATATAAGCATAATATGGCTAATAATATGAGTTAGATTGATAATAATAAGAGTAACAAGTATAGTAATTGTCGTTCAATCGATCATATAAGCGTAATATCGCTAATAATATGAGTTAGATTGATAATAATATGAGTAACAAGTATAGTAATTGTCGTTCTATCGATAATATAAGCATAATATGGCTAATAACATGAGTTAGATTAATAATAATAAGAGTAACAAGTATAGTAATTGTCGTTCTATCGATAATATAAGCATATAATGGCTAATAATATGAGTTAGATTGATAATAGTAAGAGTAATAAGTATAGTAATTGTCGTTCTATCGATCATATCTGCATAATATGGTGAATAATATGAGTGAGATTGATAATAATAAGAGTAATGAGTATAGTAATTGTCGTCCTATGGATCATATCCACATAATATGGCCAATAATATGAGTTAGATTGATAATAACAAGAGTAACAAGTATAGTAATTGTCCTTCTATCGATAATATAAGCATAATACGGCTAATAATATGAGTTAGATTGATAATAATAGGAGTAATAAGTATAGTAATTGTCGTTCTATCGATCATATAAGCATAATATGGCTAATAATATGAGTTAGATTGATAATATTGAGAGTAACAAGTATAGAAATTGTCGTTCAATCGATCATATAAGCATAATATGGCTAATAATATGAGTTAGATTGATAATAATAAGAGTAATATGTATAGTAATTGTCGTTCTATCGATCATATAAGCATAATATGGTTAATAATATGAGTTAGATTAATAATAATAAGAGTAACAAGTATAGTAATTGTCGTTCTATCGATAATATAAGCATATAATGGCTAATAATATGAGTTAGATTGATAATAATAAGAGTAATAAGTATAGTAATTGTCGTTCTATCGATCATATCTGCATAATATGGTGAATAATATGAGTGAGATTGATAATAATAAGAGTAATGAGTATAGTAATTGTCGTCCTATGGATCATATCCACATAATATGGCCAATAATATGAGTTAGATTGATAATAACAAGAGTAACAAGTATAGTAATTGTCCTTCTATCGATAATATAAGCATAATATGGCTAATAATATGAGTTAGATTGGTGATAATAAGAGTAATAAGTATAGTAATTGTCGTTCTATCGATCATATAAGCATAATATGGCTAATAATATGAGTTAGATTGATAATAATGAGAGTATCAGGTTTAGAAATTGTCGTTCAATCGATCATATCAGCATTATATGGCTAATAATATAAGTTAGATTGATAATAATAAGAGTAAAGAGTATAGTAATTGTCGTCCTATCTATCATATCCACATAATATGGCCAATAATATGAGTTAGATTGATAATAATAAGAGTAACAAGTATAGTAATTGTCGTTCTATCGATAATATAAGCATAATATGACTAATAATATGAGTTAGATTGATAACAATAAGAGTAACAAGTATAGAAATTGTCGTTCAATCGATCATATAAGCATAATATGGCTAATAATATGAGTTACATTGATAATAATAAGAGTAATATGTATAGTAATTGTCGTTCTATCGATCATATAAGCATAATATGGCTAATAATATGAGTTAGATTAATAATAATAAGAGTAATAAGTATAGTAATTGTCGTTCTATCGATCATATAAGCATTATATGGCTAATAATATGAGTTAGGTTGACAACAGTAAGAGTAATAAGTATAGTAATTGTCATTCTATCGATCATATAAGCATAATATGGCTAATAATATGAGTTAGATTGATAATAATAACAGTAATAAGAATTGTAATTGTCATTCTATCGATCATATAAGCATAATATGGCTAATAATATGAGTTAGATTGATAATAATAACAATAATAAGTATAGTAATTGTCGTTCTATCGATCATATAAGCATAATATGGCTAATAATATGAGTTAGATTGATAATAATAAGAGTAACAAGTATAGCAATTGTCGTTCTATCGATCATATAAGCATAATATGGCTAATAATATGAGTTAGATTGATAATAATAACAATAATAAGTATAGTAATTGTCGTTCTATCGATCATATAAGCATTATATGGCTAATAATATGAGTTAGATTGATAATAATGAGAGTAACAGGTTTAGAAATTGTCGTTCAATCGATCATATAAGCATTATATGGCTAATAATATGAGTTAGATTGATAATAATAAGAGTAAATAGTATAGTAATTGTCGTCCTATCTATCATATCCACATAATATGGCCAATAATATGAGTTAGATTGATAATAATAAGAGTAACAAGTATAGTAATTGTCGTTCTATCGATAATATAAGCATAATATGACTAATAATATGAGTTAGATTGATAACAATAAGAGTAACAAGTATAGAAATTGTCGTTCAATCGATCATATAAGCATAATATGGCTAATAATATGAGTTAGATTGATAATAATAAGAGTAATAAGTATAGTAATTGTCGTCCTATCGATCATATCCACATAATGTGGCCAATAATATGAGATAGATTGATAATAATAAGAGTAATAAGTAGAGTAATTGTCGTTCTATCGATAATATAAGCATATAATGGCTAATAATATGAGTTAGATTGATAATAATAAGAGTAACAAGTATAGTAATTGTCGTTCAATCGATCATATAAGCATAATATGGCTAATAATATGAGTTAGATTGATAAAAGTAAGAGTAATATGTATAGTAATTGCTATTCTATCGATCATATAAGCATAATATGGCTAATAATATGAGTTAGATTGATAATAATGAGAGTAACAAGTATAGTAATTGTCGTCCAATCGATCATATAAGCATAATATGGCTAATAATATGAGTTAGATTGATAATAATAAGAGTAATAAGTATAGTAATTGTCGTCCTATCGATCATATCCACATAATATGGCCAATAATATTAGTTAGATTGATAATAATAAGGGTAATAAGTATAGTAATTGCCGTTCTATCTATAATATAAGCATATAATGGCTAATAATATGAGTTAGATTGGTGATAATAAGAGTAATAAGTATAGTAATTGTCGTTCTATCGATCATATAAGCATAATATGGCTAATAATATGAGTTAGATTGAGAATAATAAGAGTAACAAGTATAGAAATTGTCGTTCAATCGATCATATAAGCATAATATGGTTAATAATATGAGTTAGATTGATAATAATAAGAGTAATGAGTATAGTAATTGTCGTCCTATCGATCATATCCACATAATATGGCCAATAATATGAGTTAGATTGATAATAATAAGAGTAACAAGTATAGTAATTGTCGTTCTATCGATAATATAAGCATAATATGGCTAATAATATAAGTTAGATTGATAATAATAAGAGTAACAAGTATATTAATTGTCGTTCAATCGATCATATAAGCATAATATCGCTAATAATATGAGTTAGATTGATAATAATATGAGTAACAAGTATAGTAATTGTCGTTCTATCGATAATATAAGCATAATATGGCTAATAACATGAGTTAGATTGATAATAATAAGAGTAATAAGTATAGTAATTGTCGTTCTATCGATCATATAAGCATAATATGGCTAATAATATGAGTTAGATTGATAATAATAAGAGTAATAAGTATGGTAATTGTCGTTCTATCGATCCTATAAGCATAATATGGCTAATAATATGAGTTAAATTGATAATAATAAGAGTAACCAGTATAGTAATTGTTGTTCAATCGATCATATAAGCATAATATGGCTAATAATATGAGTTAGATTGGTAATAATAAGAGTAACAAGTAGAGTAATTGTCGTTCTATCGATCATATAAGCATAATATGGCTAATAATATGAGTTAGATTGATAATAATAAGAGTAATAAGTATAGTAATTGTCGTCCTATCGATCATATCCACATAATATGGCCAATAATATTAGTTAGATTGATAATAATAAGGGTAATAAGTATAGTAATTGCCGTTCTATCTATAATATAAGCATATAATGGCTAATAATATGAGTTAGATTGGTGATAATAAGAGTAATAAGTATAGTAATTGTCGTTCTATCGATCATATAAGCATAATATGGCTAATAATATGAGTTAGATTGAGAATAATAAGAGTAACAAGTATAGAAATTGTCGTTCAATCGATCATATAAGCATAATATGGTTAATAATATGAGTTAGATTGATAATAATAAGAGTAATGAGTATAGTAATTGTCGTCCTATCGATCATATCCACATAATATGGCCAATAATATGAGTTAGATTGATAATAATAAGAGTAACAAGTATATTAATTGTCGTTCAATCGATCATATAAGCATAATATCGCTAATAATATGAGTTAGATTGATAATAATATGAGTAACAAGTATAGTAATTGTCGTTCTATCGATAATATAAGCATAATATGGCTAATAACATGAGTTAGATTGATAATAATAAGAGTAATAACTATAGTAATTGTCGTTCTATCGATCATATAAGCATAATATGGCTAATAATATGAGTTAGATTGATAATAATAAGAGTAATAAGTATGGTAATTGTCGTTCTATCGATCCTATAAGCATAATATGGCTAATAATATGAGTTAAATTGATAATAATAAGAGTAACCAGTATAGTAATTGTTGTTCAATCGATCATATAAGCATAATATGGCTAATAATATGAGTTAGATTGGTGATAATAAGAGTAATAAGTATAGTAATTGTCGTTCTATCGATCATATAAGCATAATATGGCTAATAATATGAGTTAGATTGATAATAATAAGAGTAACAAGTATAGTAATTGTCGTTCAATCGATCATATAAGCATAATATGGCTAATAATATGAGTTAGATTGATAATAATAAGAGTAATAAGTATAGTAATTGTCGTCCTATCGATCATATCCACATAATGTGGCCAATAGTATGAGATAGATTGATAATAATAAGAGTAATAAGTAGAGTAATTGTCGTTCTATCGATAATATAAGCATATAATGGCTAATAATATGTGTTAGATTGATAATAATAAGAGTAACAAGTATAGTAATTGTCGTTCAATCGATCATATAAGCATAATATGGCTAATAATATGAGTTAGATTGATAAAAGTAAGAGTAATATGTATAGTAATTGCTATTCTATCGATCATATAAGCATAATATGGCTAATAATATGAGTTAGATTGATAATAATGAGAGTAACTGGTTTAGAAATTGTCGTTCTATCGATCATATAAGCATAATATGGCTAATAATATGAGTTAGATTGATAATAATGAGAGTAACAAGTATAGAAATTGTCGTTCAATCGATCATATAAGCATAATATGGCTAATAATATGAGTTAGATTGATAACAATAAGAGTAACAAGTATAGTAATTGTCGTTCTATCGATAATATAAGCATAATATGGCTAATAATATGAGTTAGATTGGTGATAATAAGAGTAATAAGTATAGTAATTGTCGTTCTATCGATCATATAAGCATAATATGGCTAATAATATGAGTTAGATTGATAATAATAACAGTAATAAGTATAGTATTTGTCGTTCAATCGATCATATAAGCATAATATGGTTAATAATATGAGTTAGTTTGATAATAATAAGAGTAATAAGTATAGTAATTGTCGTTCTATCGATCATATAAGCATAATATGGCTAATAATATGAGTTAGATTAATAATAATAAGAGTAACAGGTTTAGAAATTGTCGTTCAATCGATCATATAAGCATAATATGGCTAATAATATGAGTTAGATTGATAATAATAAGAGTAATAAGTATAGTAATTGTCGTTCTATCGATCATATAAGCATAATATGGCTAATAATATGAGTTACATTGATAATAATAAGAGTAATATGTATAGTAATTGTCGTTCTATCGATCATATAAGCATAATATGGCTAATAATATGAGTTAGATTGATAATAATAAGAGTAACAAGTATAGTAATTGTCGTTCGATCGATCATATAAGCATAATATGGCTAATAATATGAGTTAGATTGATAATAATAAGAGTAATAAGTATAGTAATTGTCGCCCTATCGATCATATCCACATAATGTGGCCAATAATATGAGATAGATTGATAATAATAAGTGTAATAAGTAGAGTAATTGTCGTTCTATCGATAATATAAGCATATAATGGCTAATAATATGAGTTAGATTGATAATAATAAGAGTAACAAGTATAGTAATTGTCGTTCAATCGATCATATAAGCATAATATGGCTAATAATATGAGTTAGATTGATAAAAGTAAGAGTAATATGTATAGTAATTGCTATTCTATCGATCATATAAGCATAATATGGCTAATAATATGAGTTAGATTGATAATAATGAGAGTAACTGGTTTAGAAATTGTCGTTCAGTCGATCATATAAGCATAATATGGCTAATAATATGAGTTAGATTGATAATAATAAGAGTAATATGTATAGTAATTGTCGTTCTATCGATCATATAAGCATGATATGGCTAATAATATGAGTTAGATTAATAATAATAAGAGTAACAAGTATAGTAATTGTCGTTCTATCGATAATATAAGCATATAATGGCTAATAATATGAGTTAGATTGGTGATAATACGAGTAATAAGTATAGTAATTGTCGTTCTATCGATCATATAAGCATAATATGGCTAATAATATGAGTTAGATTGAGAATAATAAGAGTAACAAGTATAGAAATTGTCGTTCAATCGATCATATAAGCATAATATGGTTAATAATATGAGTTAGATTGATAATAATAAGAGTAATGAGTATAGTAATTGTCGTCCTATCGATCATATCCACATAATATGGCCAATAATATGAGTTAGATTGATAATAATAAGAGTAACAAGTATAGTAATTGTCGTTCTATCGATAATATAAGCATAATATGGCTAATAATATGAGTTAGATTGATAATAATAAGAGTAACAAGTATATTAATTGTCGTTCAATCGATCATATAAGCATAATATCGCTAATAATATGAGTTAGATTGATAATAATATGAGTAACAAGTATAGTAATTGTCGTTCTATCGATAATATAAGCATAATATGGCTAATAACATGAGATAGATTGATAATAATAAGAGTAATAAGTATAGTAATTGTCGTTCTATCGATCATATAAGCATAATATGGCTAATAATATGAGTTAGATTGATAATAATAAGAGTAATAAGTATGGTAATTGTCGTTCTATCGATCCTATAAGCATAATATGGCTAATAATATGAGTTAAATTGATAATAATAAGAGTAACCAGTATAGTAATTGTTGTTCAATCGATCATATAAGCATAATATGGCTAATAATATGAGTTAGATTGGTAATAATAAGAGTAACAAGTAGAGTAATTGTCGTTCTATCGATCATATAAGCATAATATGGCTAATAATATGAGTTAGATTGATAATAATAAGAGTAATAAGTATGGTAATTGTCGTTCTATCGATACTATAAGCATAATATGGCTAATAATATCAGTTAAATTGATAATAATAAGAGTAACCAGTATAGTAATTGTCGTTCTATTGATAATATAAGCATAATATGCCTAATAATATGAGTTAGATTGATAATAATAGGAGTAATAAGTATAGTAACTGTCGTTCTATCGATCATATAAGCATAATATGGCTAATAATATGAGTTAGATTGATAATAATGAGAGTAACAAGTATAGAAATTGTCGTTCAATCGATCATATAAGCATAATATGGCTAATAATATGAGTTAGATTGATAACAATAAGAGTAACAAGTATAGTAATTGTCGTTCTATCGATAATATAAGCATAATATGGCTAATAATATGAGTTAGATTGGTGATAATAAGAGTAATAAGTATAGTAATTGTCGTTCTATCGATCATATAAGCATAATATGGCTAATAATATGAGTTAGATTGATAATAATAACAGTAATAAGTATAGTAATTGTCGTTCAATCGATCATATAAGCATAATATGGCTAATAATATGAGTTAGTTTGATAATAATAAGAGTAATAAGTATAGTAATTGTCGTTCTATCGATCATATAAGCATAATATGGCTAATAATATGAGTTAGATTAATAATAATAAGAGTAACAGGTTTAGAAATTGTCGTCCAATCGATCATATAAGCATAATATGGCTAATAATATGAGTTAGATTGATAATAATAAGAGTAAAAAGTATAGTAATTGTCGTTCTATCGATCATATAAGCATAATATGGCTAATAATATGAGTTAGATTGATAATAATGAGAGTAACAAGTATAGAAATTGTCGTGCAATCGATCATATAAGCATAATATGGCTAATAATATGAGTTAGATTGATAATAATAAGAGTAACAAGTATAGTAATTGTCGTTCTATCGATAATATAAGCATAATATGGCTAATAATATGAGTTAGATTGGTGATAATAAGAGTAATAAGTATAGTAATTGTCGTTCTATCGATCATATAAGCATAATATGGCTAATAATATGAGTTAGATTGAGAATAATAAGAGTAACAAGTATAGAAATTGTCGTTCAATCGATCATATAAGCATAATATGGTTAATAATATGAGTTAGATTGGTAATAATAAGAGTAATGAGTATAGTAATTGTCGTCCTATCGATCATATCCACATAATATGGCTAATAATATGAGTTAGATTGGTAATAATAAGAGTAATAAGTGCAGTAATCTTCGTTCAATCGATCATATAAGCATAATATGGCTAATAATATGATTTAGATTGATAATAAGAAGAGTAACAAGTATAGTAATTGTCGTTCAATCGATCATATAAGCATAATATGGCTAATAATATGAGTTAGATTGATAATAATAAGAGTAATAAGTATAGTAATTGTCGTCCTATCGATCATATCCACATAATGTGGCCAATAATATGAGATAGATTGATAATAATAAGAGTAACAAGTATAGTAATTGCCGTTCTATTGATAATATAAGCATAATATGGCTAATAATATGAGTTAGATTGATAATAATAGGAGTAATAAGTATAGTAATTGTCGTTCTATCGATCATATAAGCATAATATGGCTAATAATATGAGTTAGATTAATAATAATAAGAGTAACAAGTATAGTAATTGTCGTTCTATCGATAATATAAGCATATAATGGCTAATAATATGAGTTAGATTGATAACAATGAGAGTAACAAGTATAGAAATTGTCGTTCAATCGATCATATAAGCATAATATGGCTAATAATATGAGTTAGATTGATAATAATAAGAGTAATATGTATAGTAATTGTCGTTCTATCGATCATATAAGCGTAATATGGCTAATAATATGAGTTAGATTAATAATAATAAGAGTAACAAGTATAGTAATTGTCGTTCAATCGATCATATAAGCATAATATGGCTAATAATATGAGTTAGATTGATAAAAGTAAGAGTAATATGTATAGTAATTGCTATTCTATCGATCATATAAGCATAATATGGCTAATAATATGAGTTAGATTGATAATAATGAGAGTAACTGGTTTAGAAATTGTCGTTCAGTCGATCATATAAGCATAATATGGCTAATAATATGAGTTAGATTGATAATAATAAGAGTAATAAGTATAGTAATTGTCGTTCTATCGATCATATAAGCATAATATGGCTAATAATATGAGTTAGATAAATAATAATAAGAGTAACAAGTATAGTAATTGTCGTTCTATTGATAATATAAGCATAATATGGCTAATAATATGAGTTAGATTGATAATAATAGGAGTAATAAGTATAGTAATTGTCGTTCTATCGATCATATAAGCATAATATGGCTAATAATATGAGTTAGATTGATAATAATGAGAGTGACAAGTATAGAAATTGTCGTTCTATCGATAATATAAGCATATAATGGCTAATAATATGAGTTAGATTGGTGATAATAAGAGTAATAAGTATAGTAATTGTCGTTCTATCGATCATATAAGCATAATATGGCTAATAATATGAGTTAGATTGATAATAATAGGAGTAATAAGTATAGTAATTGTCGTTCTATCGATCATATAAGCATAATATGGCTAATAATATGAGTTAGATTGATAATAATAAGAGTAATAAGTATAGTAATTGTCGTTCTATCGATCATATAAGCATAATATGGCTAATAATATGAGTTAGATTAATAATAATAAGAGTAATGAGTATAGTAATTGTCGTCCTATCGATCATATCCACATAATATGGCCAATAATATGAGTTAGATTGATAATAATAAGAGTAACAAGTATAGTAATTGTCGTTCTATCGATAATATAAGCATAATATGGCTAATAATATGAGTTAGATTGATAATAATAAGAGTAACAAGTATATTAATTGTCGTTCAATCGATCATATAAGCATAATATCGCTAATAATATGAGTTAGATTGATAATAATATGAGTAACAAGTATAGTAATTGTCGTTCTATCGATAATATAAGCATAATATGGCTAATAACATGAGTTAGATTGATAATAATAAGAGTAATAAGTATAGTAATTGTCGTTCTATCGATCATATAAGCATAATATGGCTAATAATATGAGTTAGATTGATAATAATAAGAGTAATAAGTATGGTAATTGTCGTTC
>NW_027473595.1:0-111684 GCF_050947335.1 Megachile rotundata | reverse complement strand
TATAGTAATTGTCGTTCAATCGATATTATAAGCATAATATGGCTAAGAATATGAGTTAGATTGATAATAATAAGAGTAATAAGTATAGTAATTGTCATTCTATCGATCATATAAGCATAATATGGCTAATAATATGAGTTAGATTGATAATAATGAGAGTAACAGGTTTAGAAATTGTCGTTCTATCGATCATATAAGCATAATATGGCTAATAATATGAGTTAGATTGATAATAATGAGAGTAACAAGTATAGAAATTGTCGTTCAATCGATCATATAAGCATAATATGGCTAATAATATGAGTTAGATTGATAATAATAATAGTAAAAAGTATAGAAATTGTCGTTCTATCGATAATATAAGCATAATATGGCTAATAATATGAGTTAGATTTGTAATAATAAGAGTAATAAGTACAGTAATCTTCGTTCAATCGATCATATAAGCATAATATGGCTAATAATATGAGTTAGCTTGATAATAGTAAGAGAAATAAGTATAGTAATTGTCATTCTATCGATCATATAAGCATAATATGGCTAATAATGTGAGTTAGATTGATAATAATGAGAGTAACAGGTTTAGAAATTGTCGTTCAATCGATCATATAAGCATAATATGGCTAATAATATGAGTTAGACTGATAATAATAATAGTAACAAGTATAGAAATTGTCGTTCTATCGATAATATAAGCATAATATGGCCAATAATATGAGTTAGATTGAAATAATAACAGTAATAAGTATAGTAATTGTCGTTCTATCGATCATATAAGCATAATATGGCTAATAATATGAGTTAGATTGATAATAATAAGAGTAATAAGTATAGTAATTGTCGTTCTATCGATCATATAAGCATAATATGGCTAATAATATGAGTTAGATTGATAATAATGAGAGTAACAAGTATAGAAATTGGCGTTCAATCGATCATATAAGCATAATATGGCTAATAATATTAGATAGATTGATAAAAATAAGAGTAATAAGTATAGTAATTGTCGTTCTATCGATCATATAAGCATAATATGGCTAATAATATGACTTAGATTGATAATAATAAGAGCAATGAGTATAGTAATTGTCGTCCTATCGAACATATAAGCATAATATGGCTAATAATATGAGTTAGATTGATAATATTGAGAGTATCGAGTATAGAAATTGTCGTTCAATCGATCATATAAGCATAATATGGCTAATAATATGAGTTAGATTGATAATAATAAGAGTAACAAGTATAGTAACTGTCGTTCTATCGATAATTTAAGCAATATATGGCTAATAATATGAGTTAGATTGGTAATAATAAGAGTAATAAGTACAGTAATCCTCGTTCAATCGATCATATAAGCATAATATGGCTAATAATATGAGTTAGATTGATAATAATGAGAGTAACAGGTTTAGAAATTGTCGTTCTATCGATCATATAAGCATAATATGGCTAATAATATGAGTTAGATTGATAATAATAAGAGTAATGAGTATAGTAATTGTCGTTCTATCGATCATATCCACATAATATGGCCAATAATATGAGTTAGATTGATAATAATAAGAGTAATAAGTACAGTAATCTTCGTTCAATCGATCATATAAGCATAATATGGCTAATAATATGAGTTAGCTTGATAATAGTAAGAGGAATAAGTATAGTAATTGTCATTCTATCGATCATATAAGCATAATATGGCTAATAATATGAGTTAGATTGATAATAATGAGAGTACCAGGTTTAGAAATTGTCGTTCAATCGATCATATAAGCATAATATGGCTAATAATATGAGTTAGATTGATAATTATAAGAGTAACAAGTATAGTAATTGTCGTTCTATCGATCATATATGCATAATATGGCCAATAATATGAGATAGATTGAAATAATAACAGTAATAAGTATAGTAATTGTCGTTCTATCGATCATATAAGCATAATATGGCTAATAATATGACTTAGATTGATAATAATAAGAGCAATGAGTATAGTAATTGTCGTCCTATCGAACATATAAGCATAATATGGCTAATAATATGAGTTAGATTGATAATAATGAGAGTAACAGGTTTAGAAATTGTCGTTCAATCGATCATATAAGCATAATATGGCTAATAATATGAGTTAGATTGATAATAGCAAGAGTAATAAGTATAGTAATTGTCGTTCTATCGATCATATCTGCATAATATGGTTAATAATATGAGTTAGATTGATAATAATAAGAGTAATGAGTATAGTAATTGTCGTCCTATCGATCATATCCACATAATATGGCCAATAATAAGAGTTAGATTGATAATAATAAGAGTAACAAGTATAGTAATTGTCGTTCTATCGATAATATAAGCATAATATGGCTAATAGTATGAGTTAGATTGATAATAGTAAGAGTAACAAGTATAGTAATTTTCGTTCAATCGATCATATAAGCATAATATGGCGAATAATATGAGTTAGATTGATAATAATATGAGTAACAAGCATAGTATATGTCGTTCTATCGATAATATAAGCATAATATGGCTAATAATATGAGTTAGATTGGTAATAATAAGAGTAATAAGTACAGTAATCTTCGTTCAATCGATCATATATGCATAATATGGCTAATAATATGAGTTAGCTTGATAATAGTAAGAGGAATAAGTATAGTAATTGTCATTCTATCGATCATATAAGCATAATATGGCTAATAATATGAGTTAGATTGATAATAATGAGAGTAACAGGTTTAGAAATTGTCGTTCTATCGATCATATAAGCATAATATGGCTAATAATATGAGTTAGATTGATAATAATAAGAGTAATGAGTATAGTAATTGTCGTTCTATCGATCATATCCACATAATATGGCCAATAATATGAGTCAGATTGATAATAATAAGAGTAACAAGTATCGTAATTGTCGTTCTATCGATAATATAAGCATAATATGGCTAATAATATGAGTTAGATTGATAATAATAAGAGTAACAAGTATAGAAATTGTCGTTCAATCGATATTATAAGCATAATATGGCTAATAATATGAGTTAGATTGATAATAATAAGAGTAATAAGTATAGTAATTGTCATTCTATCGATCATATAAGCATAATATGGCTAATAATATGAGTTAGATTGATAATAATGAGAGTAACAGGTTTAGAAATTGTCGTTCTATCGATTATATAAGCATAATATGGCTAATAATATGAGTTAGATTGATAATAATGAGAGTAACAAGTATAGAAATTGTCGTTCAATCGATCATATAAGCATAATATGGCTAATAATGTGAGTTAGATTGATAATAATAATAGTAAAAAGTATAGAAATTGTCGTTCTATCGATAATATAAGCATAATATGGCTAATAATATGAGTTAGATTTGTAATAATAAGAGTAATAAGTACAGTAATCTTCGTTCAATCGATCATATAAGCATAATATGGCTAATAATATGAGTTAGCTTGATAATAGTAAGAGAAATAAGTATAGTAATTGTCATTCTATCGATCATATAAGCATAATATGGCTAATAATGTGAGTTAGATTGATAATAATGAGAGTAACAGGTTTAGAAATTGTCGTTCAATCGATCATATAAGCATAATATGGCTAATAATATGAGTTAGACTGATAATAATAATAGTAACAAGTATAGAAATTGTCGTTCTATCGATAATATAAGCATAATATGGCCAATAATATGAGTTAGATTGAAATAATAACAGTAATAAGTATAGTAATTGTCGTTCTATCGATCATATAAGCATAATATGGCTAATAATATGAGTTAGATTGATAATAATAAGAGTAATAAGTATAGTAATTGTCGTTCTATCGATCATATAAGCATAATATGGCTAATAATATGAGTTAGATTGATAATAATGAGAGTAACAAGTATAGAAATTGGCGTTCAATCGATCATATAAGCATAATATGGCTAATAATATTAGATAGATTGATAAAAATAAGAGTAATAAGTATAGTAATTGTCGTTCTATCGATCATATAAGCATAATATGGCTAATAATATGAGTTAGATTGATAATAATGAGAGTACCAGGTTTAGAAATTGTCGTTCAATCGATCATATAAGCATAATATGGCTAATAATATGAGTTAGATTGATAATTATAAGAGTAACAAGTATAGTAATTGTCGTTCTATCGATCATATATGCATAATATGGCCAATAATATGAGATAGATTGAAATAATAACAGTAATAAGTATAGTAATTGTCGTTCTATCGATCATATAAGCATAATATGGCTAATAATATGACTTAGATTGATAATAATAAGAGCAATGAGTATAGTAATTGTCGTCCTATCGAACATATAAGCATAATATGGCTAATAATATGAGTTAGATTGGTAATAATAAGAGTAATAAGTACAGTAATCTTCGTTCAATCGATCATATAAGCATAATATGGCTAATAATATGAGTTAGCTTGATGATAGTAAGAGGAATAAGTATAGTAATTGTCATTCTATCGATCATATAAGCATAATATGGCTAATAATGTGAGTTAGATTGATAATAATGAGAGTAACAGGTTTAGAAATTGTCGTTCAATCGATCATATAAGCATAATATGGCTAATAATATGAGATAGATTGATAATAATAAGAGTAATAAGTATAGAAATTGTCGTTCAATCGATCATATAAGCATAATATGGCTAATAATATGAGTTAGATTGATAATAATAAGAGTAACAAGTATAGTAATTGTCGTTCTATCGATAATTTAAGCATTATATGGCTAATAATATGAGTTAGATTGGTAATAATAAGAGTAATAAGTACAGTAATCCTCGTTCAATCGATCATATAAGCATAATATGGCTAATAATATGAGTTAGATTGATAATAATAAGAGTAATGAGTATAGTAATTGTCGTTCTATCGACCATATCCACATAATATGGCCAATAATATGAGTTAGATTGATAATAATAAGAGTAATAAGTATAGTAATTGTCATTCTATCGATCATATAAGCATAATATGGCTAATAATGTGAGTTAGATTGATAATAATGAGAGTACCAGGTTTAGCAATTGTCGTTCAATCGATCATATAAGCATAATATGGCTAATAATATGAGTTAGATTGATAATAATAATAGTAACAAGTATAGAAATTGTCGTTCTATCGATAATATAAGCATAATATGGCTAATAATATGAGTTAGATTGGTAATAATAAGAGTAATAAGTACAGTAATCTTCGTTCAATCGATCATATAAGCATAATATGGCTAATAATATGAGTTAGCTCGATAATAGTAAGAGGAATAAGTATAGTAATTGTCAATCTATCGATCATATAAGCATAATATGGCTAATAATGTGAGTTAGATTGATTATAATGAGTGTAACAGGTTTAGAAATTGTCGTTCAATCGATCATATAAGCATAATATGGCTAATAATATGAGTTAGATTGATAATAATAATAGTAACAAGTATAGAAATTGTCGTTCTATCGATAATATAAGCATAATATGGCCAATAATATGAGTTAGATTGAAATAATAACAGTAATAAGTATAGTAATTGTCGTTCTATCGATCATATAAGCATAATATGGCTAATAATATGAGTTAGATTGATAATAATGAGAGAAACAAGTATAGTAATCCTCGTTCAATCGATCATATAAGCATAATATGGCTAATAATATGAGTTAGATTGATAATAGCAAGAGTAATAAGTATAGTAATTGTCGTTCTATCGATCATATCTGCATAATATGGTTAATAATATGAGTTAGATTGATAATAATAAGAGCAATGAGTATAGTAATTGTCGTCCTATCGATCATATCCACATAATATGGCCAATAATATGAGTTAGATTGATAATAATAAGAGTAACAAGTATAGTAATTGTCGTTCTATCGATAATATAAGCATAATATGGCTAATAGTATGAGTTAGATTGATAATAGTAAGAGTAACAAGTATAGTAATTGTAGTTCAATCGATCATATAAGCATAATATGGCGAATAATATGAGTTAGATTGATAATAATATGAGTAACAAGCATAGTATATGTCGTTCTATCGATAATATAAGCATAATATGGCTAATAATATGAGTTAGATTGGTAATAATAAGAGTAATAAGTACAGTAATCTTCGTTCAATCGATCATATAAGCATAATATGGCTAATAATATGAGTTAGATTGATAATAATAAGAGTAACAAGTATAGTAATTGTCGCTCTATCGATAATTTAAGCATTATATGGCTAATAATATGAGTTAGATTGGTAATAATAAGAGTAATAAGTACAGTAATCCTCGTTCAATCGATCATATAAGCATAATATGGCTAATAATATGAGTTAGATTGATAATAATGAGAGTAACAGGTTTAGAAATTGTCGTTCTATCGATCATATAAGCATAATATGGCTAATAATATGAGTTAGCTTGATGATAGTAAGAGGAATAAGTATAGTAATTGTCATTCTATCGATCATATAAGCATAATATGGCTAATGATGTGAGTTAGATTGATAATAATGAGAGTAACAGGTTTAGAAGTTGTCGTTCAATCGATCATATAAGCATAATATGGCTAATAATATGAGTTAGATTGATAATAATGAGAGTAACAGGTTTAGAAATTGTCGTTCTATCGATAATATAAGCATAATATGGCCAATAATATGAGATAGATTGATAATAATAAGAGTAATAAGTATAGTAATTGTCGTTCTATCGATCATATAACCATAATATGGCTAATAATATGAGTTAGATTGATAATAATAAGAGTAATGAGTATAGTAATTGTCGTCCTATCGATCATATCCACATAATATGGCCAATAATATGAGTTAGATTGATAATAATAAGAGTAACAAGTATAGTAATTGTCGTTCTATCGATAATATAAGCATAATATGGCTAATAATATGAGTTAGATTGATAATAATAAGAGTAACAAGTATAGTAATTGTCGTTCAATCGATATTATAAGCATAATATGGCTAATAATATGAGTTAGATTGATAATAATAAGAGTAATAAGTATAGTAATTGTCGTTCTATCGATCATATAAGCATAATATGGCTAATAATATGAGTTAGATTGATAATAATGAGAGTAACAAGTATAGAAATTGGCGTTCAATCGATCATATAAGCATAATATGGCTAATAATATGAGATAGATTGATAATAATAAGAGTAATAAGTATAGTAATTGTCGTTCTATCGATCATATAACCATAATATGGCTAATAATATGAGTTAGATTGATAATAATAAGAGTAATGAGTATAGTAATTGTCGTCCTATCGATCATATCCACATAATATGGCCAATAATATGAGTTAGATTGATAATAATAAGAGTAATAAGTATAGTAATTGTCGTTCTATCGATCATATAAGCATAATATGGCTAATAATATGAGTTAGATTGATAATAATGAGAGTAACAAGTATAGAAATTGTCGTTCAATCGATCATATAAGCATAATATGGCTAATAATATGAGTTAGATTGATAATAATAAGAGTAACAAGTATAGTAATTGTCGCTCTATCGATAATTTAAGCATTATATGGCTAATAATATGAGTTAGATTGGTAATAATAAGAGTAATAAGTACAGTAATCCTCGTTCAATCGATCATATAAGCATAATATGGCTAATAATATGAGTTAGATTGATAATAATGAGAGTAACAGGTTTAGAAATTGTCGTTCTATCGATCATATAAGCATAATATGGCTAATAATATGAGTTAGATTGATAATAATAAGAGTAATAAGTATAGTAATTGTCGTCCTATCGATCATATCCACATAATATGGCCAATAATATGAGTTAGATTGATAATAATAAGAGTAACGAGTATAGTAATTGTCGTTCTATCGATAATATAAGCATAATATGGCTAATAATATGAGTTAGATTGATAATAATAAGAGTAACAAGTATAGTAATTGTCGTTCAATCGATATTATAAGCATAATATGGCTAATAATATGAGTTAGATTGATAATAATAAGAGTAACAAGTATAGTAATTGTCGTTCTATCGATAATTTAAGCATAATATGGCTAATAATATGAGTTAGATTGGTAATAATAAGAGTAATAAGTACAGTAATCCTCGTTCAATCGATCATATAAGCATAATATGGCGAATAATATGAGTTAGATTGATAATAATATGAGTAGCAAGCATAGTATATGACGTTCTATCGACAATATAAGCATAATATGGCTAATAATATGAGTTAGATTGGTAATAATAAGAGTAATAAGTACAGTAATCTTCGTTCAATCGATCATATAAGCATAATATGGCTAATAATATGAGTTAGCTTGATAATAGTAAGAGGAATAAGTATAGTAATTGTCATTCTATCGATCATATAAGCATAATATGGCTAATAACATGAGTTAGATTGATAATAATGAGAGTAACAAGTATAGTAATTGTCGTTCTATCGATAATATAAGCATAATATGGCCAATAATATGAGTTAGATTGATAATAATAAGAGTAACAAGTATAGTAATTGTCGTTCTATCGATAATATAAGCATAATATGGCTAATAATATGAGTTAGATTGATAATAATAAGAGTAACAGGTATAGTAATTGTCGTTCAATCGATATTATAAGCATAATATGGCTAATAATATGAGTTCGATTGATAATAATAAGAGTAATAAGTATAGTAATTGTCGTTCTA
This sequence comes from Megachile rotundata, assembly GCF_050947335.1. NCBI lineage: Eukaryota > Metazoa > Arthropoda > Insecta > Hymenoptera > Megachilidae > Megachile > Megachile rotundata. The sequence continues at coordinate 102,955 of NW_027473595.1, read as the reverse complement.
TCGATCATATATGCATAATATGGCTAATAATATGAGTTAGATTGATAATAATGAGAGTAACAAGTATTGAAATTGTCGTTCAATCGATCATATAAGCATAATATGGCTAATAATATGAGTTAGATTGATAATAATAAGAGTAACAAGTATAGTAATTGTCGTTCTATCGATAATTTAAGCATAATATGGCTAATAATATGAGTTAGATTGGTAATAATAAGAGTAATAAGTACAGTAATCCTCGTTCAATCGATCATATAAGCATAATATGGCGAATAATATGAGTTAGATTGATAATAATATGAGTAGCAAGCATAGTATATGACGTTCTATCGATAATATAAGCATAATATGGCTAATAATATGAGTTAGATTGGTAATAATAAGAGTAATAAGTACAGTAATCTTCGTTCAATCGATCATATAAGCATAATATGGCTAATAATATGAGTTAGCTTGATGATAGTAAGAGGAATAAGTATAGTAATTGTCGTTCTATCGATCATATAAGCATAATATGGCTAATAATATGAGTTAGATTGATAATAATAAGAGTAATAAGTATAGTAATTGTCGTCCTATCGATCATATCCACATAATATGGCCAATAATATGAGTTAGATTGATAATAATAAGAGTAACGAGTATAGTCATTGTCGTTCTATCGATAATATAAGCATAATATGGCTAATAATATGAGTTAGATTGATAATAATAAAAGTAATAAGTATAGTAATTGTCGTTCTATCGATCATATAAGCATAATATGGCTAATAATATGAGTTAGATTGATAATAATGAGAGTAACAGGTTTAGAAATTGTCGTTCTATCGATCATATAAGCATAATATGGCTAATAATATGAGTTAGATTGATAATAATGAGAGTAACAAGTATAGAAATTGTCGTTCAATCGATCATATAAGCATAATATGGCTAATAATATGAGTTAGATTGATAATAATGAGAGTAACAGGTTTAGAAATTGTCGTTCTATCGATCATATAAGCATAATATGGCCAATAATATGAGTTAGATTGATAATAATGAGAGTAACAAGTATAGAAATTGTCGTTCAATCGATCATATAAGCATAATATGGCTAATAATATGAGTTAGATTGATAATAATAAGAGTAATGAGTATAGTAATTGTCGTTCAATCGATCATATAAGCATAATATGGCGAATAATATGAGTTAGATTGATAATAATATGAGTAACAAGCATAGTATATGTCGTTCTATCGATAATACAAGCATAATTTGGCTAATAATATGAGTTAGATTGGTAATAATAAGAGTAATAAGTACAGTAATCTTCGTTCAATCGATCATATAAGCATAATATGGCTAATAATATGAGTTAGCTTGATAATAGTAAGAGGAATAAGTATAGTAATTGTCATTCTATCGATCATATAAGCATAATATGGCTAATAATATGAGTTATATTGATAATAATGAGAGTAACAGGTTTAGAAATTGTCGTTCAATCGATCATATAAGCATAATATGGCTAATAATATGAGTTAGATTGATAATTATAAGAGTAGCAAGTATAGTAATTGTCGTTTTATCGATCATATAAGCATAATATGGCCAATAATATGAGTTAGATTGAAATAATAACAGTAATAAGTATAGTAATTGTCGTTCAATCGATCATATAAGCATAATATGGCGAATAATATGAGTTAGATTGATAATAATATGAGTAACTAGCATAGTATATGTCGTTCTATCGATAATATAAGCATAATATGGCTAATAATATGAGTTAGATTGGTAATAATAAGAGTAATAAGTACAGTAATCTTCGTTCAATCGATCATATAAGCATAATATGGCTAATAATATGAGTTAGCTTGATAATAGTAAGAGGAATAAGTATAGTAATTGTCATTCTATCGATCATATAAGCATAATATGGCTAATAATATGAGTTAGATTGATAATAATGAGAGTAACAGGTTTAGAAATTGTCGTTCAATCGATATTATAAGCATAATATGGCTAATAATATGAGTTAGATTGATAATAATAAGAGTAATAAGTATAGTAATTGTCGTCCTATCGATCATATCCACATAATATGGCCAATAATATGAGTTAGATTGATAATAATAAGAGTAACGAGTATAGTAATTGTCGTTCTATCGATAATATAAGCATAATATGGCTAATAATATGAGTTAGATTGATAATAATAAAAGTAATAAGTATAGTAATTGTCGTTCTATCGATCATATAAGCATAATATGGCTAATAATATGAGTTAGATTGATAATAATGAGAGTAACAGGTTTAGAAATTGTCGTTCTATCGATCATATAAGCATAATATGGCTAATAATATGAGTTAGCTTGATAATAGTAAGAGGAATAAGTATAGTAATTGTCATTCTATCGATCATATAAGCATAATATGGCTAATAATATGAGTTATATTGATAATAATGAGAGTAACAGGTTTAGAAATTGTCGTTCAATCGATCATATAAGCATAATATGGCTAATAATATGAGTTAGATTGATAATTATAAGAGTAGCAAGTATAGTAATTGTCGTTTTATCGATCATATAAGCATAATATGGCCAATAATATGAGTTAGATTGAAATAATAACAGTAATAAGTATAGTAATTGTCGTTCAATCGATCATATAAGCATAATATGGCGAATAATATGAGTTAGATTGATAATAATATGAGTAACTAGCATAGTATATGTCGTTCTATCGATAATATAAGCATAATATGGCTAATAATATGAGTTAGATTGATAATAATAAGAGTAATAAGTACAGTAATCTTCGTTCAATCGATCATATAAGCATAATATGGCTAATAATATGAGTTAGCTTGATAATAGTAAGAGGAATAAGTATAGTAATTGTCATTCTATCGATCATATAAGCATAATATGGCTAATAATATGAGTTAGATTGATAATAATGAGAGTAACAGGTTTAGAAATTGTCGTTCAATCGATATTATAAGCATAATATGGCTAATAATATGAGTTAGATTGATAATAATAAGAGTAATAAGTATAGTAATTGTCGTCCTATCGATCATATCCACATAATATGGCCAATAATATGAGTTAGATTGATAATAATAAGAGTAACGAGTATAGTAATTGTCGTTCTATCGATAATATAAGCATAATATGGCTAATAATATGAGTTAGATTGATAATAATAAGAGTAACAAGTATAGTAATTGTCGTTCAATCGATATTATAAGCATAATATGGCTAATAATATGAGTTAGATTGATAATAATAAGAGTAACAAGTATAGTAATTGTCGTTCTATCGATAATTTAAGCATAATATGGCTAATAATATGAGTTAGATTGGTAATAATAAGAGTAATAAGTACAGTAATCCTCGTTCAATCGATCATATAAGCATAATATGGCGAATAATATGAGTTAGATTGATAATAATATGAGTAGCAAGCATAGTATATGACGTTCTATCGATAATATAAGCATAATATGGCTAATAATATGAGTTAGATTGGTAATAATAAGAGTAATAAGTACAGTAATCTTCGTTCAATCGATCATATAAGCATAATATGGCTAATAATATGAGTTAGCTTGATAATAGTAAGAGGAATAAGTATAGTAATTGTCATTCTATCGATCATATAAGCATAATATGGCTAATAACATGAGTTAGATTGATAATAATGAGATTAACAAGTATAGTAATTGTCGTTCTATCGATAATATAAGCATAATATGGCCAATAATATGAGTTAGATTGAAATAATAACAGTAATAAGTATAGTAATTGTCGTTCTATCGATCATATAAGCATAATATGGCTAATAATATGAGTTAGATTGATAATAATAAGAGTAATGGATATAGTAATTGTCGTCCTATCGATCATATCCACATAATATGGCCAATAATATGAGTTAGATTGATAATAATAAGAGTAACAAGTATAGTAATTGTCGTTCTATCGATAATATAAGCATAATATGGCTAATAATATGAGTTAGATTGATAATAATAAGAGTAACAGGTATAGTAATTGTCGTTCAATCGATATTATAAGCATAATATGGCTAATAATATGAGTTCGATTTATAATAATAAGAGTAATAAGTATAGTAATTGTCGTTCTATCGATCATATATGCATAATATGGCTAATAATATGAGTTAGATTGATAATAATGAGAGTAACAAGTATTGAAATTGTCGTTCAATCGATCATATAAGCATAATATGGCTAATAATATGAGTTAGATTGATAATAATAAGAGTAACAAGTATAGTAATTGTCGTTCTATCGATAATTTAAGCATAATATGGCTAATAATATGAGTTAGATTGGTAATAATAAGAGTAATAAGTACAGTAATCCTCGTTCAATCGATCATATAAGCATAATATGGCGAATAATATGAGTTAGATTGATAATAATATGAGTAGCAAGCATAGTATATGACGTTCTATCGATAATATAAGCATAATATGGCTAATAATATGAGTTAGATTGGTAATAATAAGAGTAATAAGTACAGTAATCTTCGTTCAATCGATCATATAAGCATAATATGGCTAATAATATGAGTTAGCTTGATAATAGTAAGAGGAATAAGTATAGTAATTGTCATTCTATCGATCATATAAGCATAATATGGCTAATAATATGAGTTAGATTGATAATAATAAGAGTAACAAGTATAGTAATTGTCGTTCTATCGATAATATAAGCATAATATGGCTAATAATATGAGTTAGATTGGTAATAATAAGAGTAATAAGTACAGTAATCTTCGTTCAATCGATCATATAAGCATAATATGGCTAATAATATGAGTTAGCTTGATGATAGTAAGAGGAATAAGTATAGTAATTGTCATTCTATCGATCATATAAGCATAATATGGCTAATAATGTGAGTTAGATTGATAATAATGAGAGTAACAGGTTTAGAAATTGTCGTTCAATCGATCATATAAGCATAATATGGCTAATAATATGCGTTAGACTGATAATAATAATAGTAACATGTATAGTAATTGTCGTTCTATCGATCATATAACCATAATATGACTAATAATATGAGTTAGATTGATAATAATAAGAGTAATGAGTATAGTAATTGTCGTTCTATCGATCATATAAGCATAATATGGCTAATAATATGACTTAGATTGATAATAATAAGAGTAATGAGTATAGTAATTGTCGTCCTATCGAACATATAAGCATAATATGGCTAATAATATGAGTTAGATTGATAATAATGAGAGTAACAGGTTTAGAAATTGTCGTTCTATCGATAATATAAGCATAATATGGCCAATAATATGAGTTAGATTGAAATAATAACAGTAATAAGTATAGTAATTGTCGTTCTATCGATCATATAAGCATAATATGGCTAATAATATGAGTTAGATTGATAATAATAAGAGTAATGGATATAGTAATTGTCGTCCTATCGATCATATCCACATAATATGGCCAATAATATGAGTTAGATTGATAATAATAAGAGTAACAAGTATAGTAATTGTCGTTCTATCGATAATATAAGCATAATATGGCTAATAATATGAGTTAGATTGATAATAATAAGAGTAACAGGTATAGTAATTGTCGTTCAATCGATATTATAAGCATAATATGGCTAATAATATGAGTTCGATTGATAATAATAAGAGTAATAAGTATAGTAATTGTCGTTCTATCGATCATATATGCATAATATGGCTAATAATATGAGTTAGATTGATAATAATGAGAGTAACAAGTATTGAAATTGTCGTTCAATCGATCATATAAGCATAATATGGCTAATAATATGAGTTAGATTGATAATAATAAGAGTAACAAGTATAGTAATTGTCGTTCTATCGATAATTTAAGCATAATATGGCTAATAATATGAGTTAGATTGGTAATAATAAGAGTAATAAGTACAGTAATCCTCGTTCAATCGATCATATAAGCATAATATGGCGAATAATATGAGTTAGATTGATAATAATATGAGTAGCAAGCATAGTATATGACGTTCTATCGATAATATAAGCATAATATGGCTAATAATATGAGTTAGATTGGTAATAATAAGAGTAATAAGTACAGTAATCTTCGTTCAATCGATCATATAAGCATAATATGGCTAATAATATGAGTTAGCTTGATAATAGTAACAGGAATAAGTATAGTAATTGTCATTCTATCGATCATATAAGCATAATATGGCTAATAATATGAGTTAGATTGATAATAATAAGAGTAACAAGTATAGTAATTGTCGTTCTATCGATAATATAAGCATAATATGGCAAATAATATGAGCTAGATGGGTAATAATAAGAGTAAGAAGTACAGTAATCTTCGTTCAATCGATCATATAAGCATAATATGGCTAATAATATGAGTTAGCTTGATGATAGTAAGAGGAATAAGTATAGTAATTGTCATTCTATCGATCATATAAGCATAATATGGCTAATAATGTGAGTTAGATTGATAATAATGAGAGTAACAGGTTTAGAAATTGTCGTTCAATCGATCATATAAGCATAATATGGCTAATAATATGAGTTAGACTGATAATAATAATAGTAACATGTATAGTAATTGTCGTTCTATCGATCATATAACCATAATATGACTAATAATATGAGTTAGATTGATAATAATAAGAGTAATGAGTATAGTAATTGTCGTTCTATCGATCATATAAACATAATATGGCTAATAATATGACTTAGATTGATAATAATAAGAGTAATGAGTATAGTAATTGTCGTCCTATCGAACATATAAGCATAATATGGCTAATAATATGAGTTAGATTGATAATAATGAGAGTAACAGGTTTAGAAATTGTCGTTCTATCGATAATATAAGCATAATATGGCCAATAATATGAGTTAGATTGAAATAATAACAGTAATAAGTATAGTAATTGTCGTTCTATCGATCATATAAGCATAATATGGCTAATAATATGAGTTAGATTGATAATAATAAGAGTGATAAGTATAGTAATTGTCGTTCTATCGATCATATAAGCATAATATGGCTAATAATATGAGTTAGATTGATAATAATGAGAGTAACAAGTATAGAAATTGGCGTTCAATCGATCATATAAGCATAATATGGCTAATAATATGAGATAGATTGATAATAATAAGAGTAATAAGTATAGTAATTGTCGTTCTATCGATCATATAACCATAATATGGCTAATAATATGAGTTAGATTGATAATAATAAGAGTAATGAGTATAGTAATTGTCGTCCTATCGATCATATCCACATAATATGGCCAATAATATGAGTTAGATTGATAATAATAAGAGTAACAAGTATAGTAATTGTCGTTCTATCGATAATATAAGCATAATATGGCTAATAATATGAGTTAGATTGATAATAATAAGAGTAACAAGTATAGTAATTGTCGTTCAATCGATATTATAAGCATAATATGGCTAATAATATGAGTTAGATTGATAATAATAAGAGTAATAAGTATAGTAATTGTCGTTCTATCGATCATATAAGCATAATATGGCTAATAATATGAGTTAGATTGATAATAATAAGAGTAATGAGTATAGTAATTGTCGTTCTATCGATCATATCCACATAATATGGCCAATAATATGAGTTAGATTGATAATAATAAGAGTAACAAGTATCGTAATTGTCGTTCTATCGATAATATAAGCATAATATGGCTAATAATATGAGTTAGATTGATAATAATAAGAGTAACAAGTATAGTAATTGTCGTTCAATCGATATTATAAGCATAATATGGCTAATAATATGAGTTAGATTGATAATAATAAGAGTAATAAGTATAGTAATTGTCATTCTATCGATCATATAAGCATAATATGGCTAATAATGTGAGTTAGATTGATAATAATGAGAGTACCAGGTTTAGAAATTGTCGTTCAATCGATCATATAAGCATAATATGGCTAATAATATGAGTTAGATTGATAATAATAATAGTAACAAGTATAGAAATTGTCGTTCTATCAATAATATAAGCATAATATGGCTAATAATATGAGTTAGATTGGTAATAATAAGAGTAATAAGTACAGTAATCTTCGTTCAATCGATCATATAAGCATAATATGGCTAATAATATGAGTTAGCTCGATAATAGTAAGAGGAATAAGTATAGTAATTGTCAATCTATCGATCATATAAGCATAATATGGCTAATAATGTGAGTTAGATTGATTATAATGAGTGTAACAGGTTTAGAAATTGTCGTTCAGTCGATCATATAAGCATAATATGGCTAATAATATGAGTTAGATTGATAATAATAATAGTAACAAGTATAGAAATTGTCGTTCTATCGATAATATAAGCATAATATGGCCAATAATATGAGTTAGATTGAAATAATAACAGTAATAAGTATAGTAATTGTCGTTCTATCGATCATATAAGCATAATATGGCTAATAATATGAGTTAGATTGATAATAATGAGAGAAACAAGTATAGTAATCCTCGTTCAATCGATCATATAAGCATAATATGGCTAATAATATGAGTTAGATTGATAATAGCAAGAGTAATAAGTATAGTAATTGTCGTTCTATCGATCATATCTGCATAATATGGTTAATAATATGAGTTAGATTGATAATAATAAGAGCAATGAGTATAGTAATTGTCGTCCTATCGATCATATCCACATAATATGGCCAATAATATGAGTTAGATTGATAATAATAAGAGTAACAAGTATAGTAATTGTCGTTCTATCGATAATATAAGCATAATATGGCTAATAGTATGAGTTAGATTGATAATAGTAAGAGTAACAAGTATAGTAATTGTAGTTCAATCGATCATATAAGCATAATATGGCTAATAATATGAGTTAGATTGGTAATAATAAGAGTAATAAGTACAGTAATCTTCGTTCAATCGATCATATAAGCATAATATGGCTAATAATATGAGTTAGCTTGATAATAGTAAGAGGAATAAGTATAGTAATTGTCATTCTATCGATCATATAAGCATAATATGGCTAATAATATGAGTTAGATTGATAATAATAAGAGTAACAAGTATAGTAATTGTCGTTCTATCGATAATATAAGCATAATATGGCTAATAATATGAGTTAGATTGGTAATAATAAGAGTAATAAGTACAGTAATCTTCGTTCAATCGATCATATAAGCATAATATGGCTAATAATATGAGTTAGCTTGATGATAGTAAGAGGAATAAGTATAGTAATTGTCATTCTATCGATCATATAAGCATAATATGGCTAATAATGTGAGTTAGATTGATAATAATGAGAGTAACAGGTTTAGAAATTGTCGTTCAATCGATCATATAAGCATAATATGGCTAATAATATGAGTTAGACTGATAATAATAATAGTAACATGTATAGTAATTGTCGTTCTATCGATCATATAACCATAATATGACTAATAATATGAGTTAGATTGATAATAATAAGAGTAATGAGTATAGTAATTGTCGTTCTATCGATCATATAAGCATAATATGGCTAATAATATGAGTTAGATTGATAATAATGAGAGTAACAGGTTTAGAAATTGTCGTTCTATCGATAATATAAGCATAATATGGCCAATAATATGAGTTAGATTGAAATAATAACAGTAATAAGTATAGTAATTGTCGTTCTATCGATCATATAAGCATAATATGGCTAATAATATGAGTTTGATTGATAATAATAAGAGTAATAAGTATAGTAATTGTCGTTCTATCGATCATATAAGCATAATATGGCTAATAATATGAGTTAGATTGATAATAATGAGAGTAACAAGTATCGAAATTGGCGTTCAATCGATCATATAAGCATAATATGGCTAATAATATGAGATAGATTGATAATAATAAGAGTAATAAGTATAGTAATTGTCGTTCTATCGATCGTATAACCATAATATGGCTAATAATATGAGTTAGATTGATAATAATAAGAGTAATAAGTATAGTAATTGTCGTTCTATCGATCATATAAGCATAATATGGCTAATAATATGAGTTAGATTGATAATAATGAGAGTAACAAGTATAGAAATTGTCGTTCAATCGATCATATAAGCATAATATGGCTAATAATATGAGTTAGATTGATAATAATAAGAGTAACAAGTATCGTAATTGTCGTTCAATCGATCATATAAGCATAATATGGCTAATAATATGAGTTAGATTGGTAATAATAAGAGTAATAAGTATAGTAATTGTCGTTCTATCGATCATATAAGCATAATATGACTAATAATATCAGTTAGATTGATAATAATAAGAGTAACAAGTATAGTAATTGTCGTTCAATCGATCATATAAGCATAATATGGCTAATAATATGAGTTAGATTGATAATAATAAGAGGAATAAGTATAGTAATTGTCGCTCTATCGATCATATAAGCATAATATGGCTAATAATATGAGTTAGATTGATAATAATAAGAGTAATAAGTATAGTAATTGTCATTCTATCGATAATATAAGCATAATATGGCTAATAATATGAGTTAGATTGATAATAATAAGAGTAACAAGTATAGTAATTGTCGTTCAATCGATATTATAAGCATAATATGGCTAATAATATGAGTTAGATTGATAATAATAAGAGTAATAAGTATAGTAATTGTCATTCTATCGATCATATAAGCATAATATGGCTAATAGTGTGAGTTAGATTGATAATAATGAGAGTACCAGGTTTAGAAATTGTCGTTCAATCGATCATATAAGCATAATATGGCTAATAATATGAGTTAGATTGATAATAATGAGAGAAACAAGTATAGTAATCCTCGTTCAATCGATCATATAAGCATAATATGGCTAATAATATGAGTTAGATTGATAATAGCAAGAGTAATAAGTATAGTAATTGTCGTTCTATCGATCATATCTGCATAATATGGTTAATAATATGAGTTAGATTGATAATAGTAAGAGGAATAAGTATAGTAATTGTCAATCGATCGATCATATAAGCATAATATGGCTAATAATGTGAGTTAGATTGATTATAATGAGTGTAACAGGTTTAGAAATTGTCGTTCAATCGATCATATAAGCATAATATGGCTAATAATATGAGTTAGATTGATAATAATAAGAGTAATAAGTATAGTAATTGTCGTTCTATCGTTCATATCCGCATAATATGGTCAATAATATGTGTTAGATTGATAACAGTGAGTGTAATAAGTATAGTAATTGTCGTTCTGTCGATCATATAAGCATAATATGGCTAATAATATGAGTTAGATTGATAATAGTGAGTGTAATACGTATAGTAATTGTCGTTCTATCGATCATATAAGCATAATATGGTTAATAATATGAGATAGATTGATAATAGTGAGTGTAATAAGTATAGTAATTGTCGTTCTGTCGAACAGCTATGCATAATATGGCTAATAATATGAGTTAGATTGATAATAATAATAGTAACAAGTATAGAAATTGTCGTTCTATCGATAATATAAGCATAATATGGCCAATAATATGAGTTAGATTGAAATAATAACAGTAATAAGTATAGTAATTGTCGTTCTATCGATCATATAAGCATAATATGGCTAATAATATGAGTTAGATTGATAATAATGAGAGAAACAAGTATAGTAATCCTCGTTCAATCGATCATATAAGCATAATATGGCTAATAATATGAGTTAGATTGATAATACCAAGAGTAATAAGTATAGTAATTGTCGTTCTATCGATCATATCTGCATAATATGGTTAATAATATGAGTTAGATTGATAATAATAAGAGCAATGAGTATAGTAATTGTCGTCCTATCGATCATATCCACATAATATGGCCAATAATATGAGTTAGATTGATAATAATAAGAGTAACAAGTATAGTAATTGTCGTTCTATCGATAATATAAGCATAATATGGCTAATAATATGAGTTAGATTGATAATAATAAGAGTAACAAGTATAGTAATTGTCGTTCAATCGATCATATCCACATAATATGGCCAATAATATGAGTTAGATTGATAATAATAAGAGTAACGAGTATAGTAATTGTCGTTCTATCGATAATATAAGCATAATATGGCCAATAATATGAGATAGATTGATAATAATAAGAGTAATAAGTATAGTAATTGTCGTTCTATCGATCATATAACCATAATATGGCTAATAATATGAGTTAGATTGATAATAATAAGAGTAATGAGTATAGTAATTGTCGTCCTATCGATCATATCCACATAATATGGCCAATAATATGAGTTAGATTGATAATAATAAGAGTAACAAGTATAGTAATTGTCGTTCTATCGATAATATAAGCATAATATGGCTAATAATATGAGTTAGATTGATAATAATAAGAGTAACAAGTATAGTAATTGTCGTTCAATCGATATTATAAGCATAATATGGCTAATAATATGAGTTAGATTGATAATAATAAGAGTAATAAGTATAGTAATTGTCGTTCTATCGATCATATAAGCATAATATGGCTAATAATATGAGTTAGATTGATAATAATGAGAGTAACAAGTATAGAAATTGGCGTTCAATCGATCATATAAGCATAATATGGTTAATAATATGAGATAGATTGATAATAATAAGAGTAATAAGTATAGTAATTGTCGTTCTATCGATCATATAACCATAATATGGCTAATAATATGAGTTAGATTGATAATAATAAGAGTAATGAGTATAGTAATTGTCGTCCTATCGATCATATCCACATAATATGGCCAATAATATGAGTTAGATTGATAATAATAAGAGTAATAAGTATAGTAATTGTCGTTCTATCGATCATATAAGCATAATATGGCTAATAATATGAGTTAGATTGATAATAATGAGAGTAACAAGTATAGAAATTGTCGTTCAATCGATCATATAAGCATAATATGGCTAATAATATGAGTTAGATTGATAATAATAAGAGTAACAAGTATAGTAATTGTCGCTCTATCGATAATTTAAGCATTATATGGCTAATAATATGAGTTAGATTGGTAATAATAAGAGTAATAAGTACAGTAATCCTCGTTCAATCGATCATATAAGCATAATATGGCTAATAATATGAGTTAGATTGATAATAATGAGAGTAACAGGTTTAGAAATTGTCGTTCTATCGATCATATAAGCATAATATGGCTAATAATATGAGTTAGATTGATAATAATAAGAGTAATAAGTATAGTAATTGTCGTCCTATCGATCATATCCACATAATATGGCCAATAATATGAGTTAGATTGATAATAATAAGAGTAACAAGTATAGTAATTGTCGTTCTATCGATAATATAAGCATAATATGGCTAATAATATGAGTTAGATTGATAATAATAAGAGTAACAAGTATAGTAATTGTCGTTCAATCGATATTATAAGCATAATATGGCTAATAATATGAGTTAGATTGATAATAATAAGAGTAATAAGTATAGTAATTGTCGTTCTATCGATCATATAAGCATAATATGGCTAATAATATGAGTTAGATTGATAATAATGAGAGTAACAAGTATAGAAATTGTCGTTCAATCGATCATATAAGCATAATATGGCTAATAATATGAGTTAGATTGATAATAATAAGAGTAACAAGTATAGTAATTGTCGTTCTATCGATAATTTAAGCATTATATGGCTAATAATATGAGTTAGATTGGTAATAATAAGAGTAATAAGTACAGTAATCCTCGTTCAATCGATCATATAAGCATAATATGTCTAATAATATGAGTTAGATTGATAATAATGAGAGTAACAGGTTTAGAAATTGTCGTTCTATCGATCATATAAGCATAATATGGCTAATAATATGAGTTAGATTGATAATAATAAGAGTAATGAGTATAGTAATTGTCGTTCTATCGATCATATCCACATAATATGGCCAATAATATGAGTTAGATTGATAATAATAAGAGTAACAAGTATCGTAATTGTCGTTCTATCGATAATATAAGCATAATATGGCTAATAATATGAGTTAGATTGATAATAATAAGAGTAACAAGTATAGTAATTGTCGTTCAATCGATATTATAAGCATAATATGGCTAATAATATGAGTTAGATTGATAATAATAAGAGTAATAAGTATAGTAATTGTCATTCTATCGATCATATAAGCATAATATGGCTAATAATGTGAGTTAGATTGATAATAATGAGAGTACCAGGTTTAGAAATTGTCGTTCAATCGATCATATAAGCATAATATGGCTAATAATATGAGTTAGATTGATAATAATAATAGTAACAAGTATAGAAATTGTCGTTCTATCAATAATATAAGCATAATATGGCTAATAATATGAGTTAGATTGGTAATAATAAGAGTAATAAGTACAGTAATCTTCGTTCAATCGATCATATAAGCATAATATGGCTAATAATATGAGTTAGCTCGATAATAGTAAGAGGAATAAGTATAGTAATTGTCAATCTATCGATCATATAAGCATAATATGGCTAATAATGTGAGTTAGATTGATTATAATGAGTGTAACAGGTTTAGAAATTGTCGTTCAGTCGATCATATAAGCATAATATGGCTAATAATATGAGTTAGATTGATAATAATAATAGTAACAAGTATAGAAATTGTCGTTCTATCGATAATATAAGCATAATATGGCCAATAATATGAGTTAGATTGAAATAATAACAGTAATAAGTATAGTAATTGTCGTTCTATCGATCATATAAGCATAATATGGCTAATAATATGAGTTAGATTGATAATAATGAGAGAAACAAGTATAGTAATCCTCGTTCAATCGATCATATAAGCATAATATGGCTAATAATATGAGTTAGATTGATAATAGCAAGAGTAATAAGTATAGTAATTGTCGTTCTATCGATCATATCTGCATAATATGGTTAATAATATGAGTTAGATTGATAATAATAAGAGCAATGAGTATAGTAATTGTCGTCCTATCGATCATATCCACATAATATGGCCAATAATATGAGTTAGATTGATAATAATAAGAGTAACAAGTATAGTAATTGTCGTTCTATCGATAATATAAGCATAATATGGCTAATAGTATGAGTTAGATTGATAATAGTAAGAGTAACAAGTATAGTAATTGTAGTTCAATCGATCATATAAGCATAATATGGCTAATAATATGAGTTAGATTGGTAATAATAAGAGTAATAAGTACAGTAATCTTCGTTCAATCGATCATATAAGCATAATATGGCTAATAATATGAGTTAGCTTGATAATAGTAAGAGGAATAAGTATAGTAATTGTCATTCTATCGATCATATAAGCATAATATGGCTAATAATATGAGTCAGATTGATAATAATAAGAGTAACAAGTATAGTAATTGTCGTTCTATCGATAATATAAGCATAATATGGCTAATAATATGAGTTAGATTGATAATAATAAGAGTAATGAGTATAGTAATTGTCGTCCTATCGATCATATCCACATAATATGGCCAATAATATGAGTTAGATTGATAATAATAAGAGTAATAAGTATAGTAATTGTCGTTCTATCGATCATATAAGCATAATATGGCTAATAATATGAGTTAGATTGATAATAATGAGAGTAACAAGTATAGAAATTGTCGTTCAATCGATCATATAAGCATAATATGGCTAATAATATGAGTTAGATTGATAATAATAAGAGTAACAAGTATAGTAATTGTCGCTCTATCGATAATTTAAGCATTATATGGCTAATAATATGAGTTAGATTGGTAATAATAAGAGTAATAAGTACAGTAATCCTCGTTCAATCGATCATATAAGCATAATATGGCTAATAATATGAGTTAGATTGATAATAATGAGAGTAACAGGTTTAGAAATTGTCGTTCTATCGATCATATAAGCATAATATGGCTAATAATATGAGTTAGATTGATAATAATAAGAGTAATAAGTATAGTAATTGTCGTCCTATCGATCATATCCACATAATATGGCCAATAATATGAGTTAGATTGATAATAATAAGAGTAACAAGTATAGTAATTGTCGTTCTATCGATAATATAAGCATAATATGGCTAATAATATGAGTTAGATTGATAATAATAAGAGTAACAAGTATAGTAATTGTCGTTCAATCGATATTATAAGCATAATATGGCTAATAATATGAGTTAGATTGATAATAATAAGAGTAATAAGTATAGTAATTGTCGTTCTATCGATCATATAAGCATAATATGGCTAATAATATGAGTTAGATTGATAATAATGAGAGTAACAAGTATAGAAATTGTCGTTCAATCGATCATATAAGCATAATATGGCTAATAATATGAGTTAGATTGATAATAATAAGAGTAACAAGTATAGTAATTGTCGTTCTATCGATAATTTAAGCATTATATGGCTAATAATATGAGTTAGATTGGTAATAATAAGAGTAATAAGTACAGTAATCCTCGTTCAATCGATCATATAAGCATAATATGTCTAATAATATGAGTTAGATTGATAATAATGAGAGTAACAGGTTTAGAAATTGTCGTTCTATCGATCATATAAGCATAATATGGCTAATAATATGAGTTAGATTGATAATAATAAGAGTAATGAGTATAGTAATTGTCGTTCTATCGATCATATCCACATAATATGGCCAATAATATGAGTTAGATTGATAATAATAAGAGTAACAAGTATCGTAATTGTCGTTCTATCGATAATATAAGCATAATATGGCTAATAATATGAGTTAGATTGATAATAATAAGAGTAACAAGTATAGTAATTGTCGTTCAATCGATATTATAAGCATAATATGGCTAATAATATGAGTTAGATTGATAATAATAAGAGTAATAAGTATAGTAATTGTCATTCTATCGATCATATAAGCATAATATGGCTAATAATGTGAGTTAGATTGATAATAATGAGAGTACCAGGTTTAGAAATTGTCGTTCAATCGATCATATAAGCATAATATGGCTAATAATATGAGTTAGATTGATAATAATAATAGTAACAAGTATAGAAATTGTCGTTCTATCAATAATATAAGCATAATATGGCTAATAATATGAGTTAGATTGGTAATAATAAGAGTAATAAGTACAGTAATCTTCGTTCAATCGATCATATAAGCATAATATGGCTAATAATATGAGTTAGCTCGATAATAGTAAGAGGAATAAGTATAGTAATTGTCAATCTATCGATCATATAAGCATAATATGGCTAATAATGTGAGTTAGATTGATTATAATGAGTGTAACAGGTTTAGAAATTGTCGTTCAGTCGATCATATAAGCATAATATGGCTAATAATATGAGTTAGATTGATAATAATAATAGTAACAAGTATAGAAATTGTCGTTCTATCGATAATATAAGCATAATATGGCCAATAATATGAGTTAGATTGAAATAATAACAGTAATATGTATAGTAATTGTCGTTCTATCGATCATATAAGCATAATATGGCTAATAATATGAGTTAGATTGATAATAATGAGAGAAACAAGTATAGTAATCCTCGTTCAATCGATCATATAAGCATAATATGGCTAATAATATGAGTTAGATTGATAATAGCAAGAGTAATAAGTATAGTAATTGTCGTTCTATCGATCATATCTGCATAATATGGTTAATAATATGAGTTAGATTGATAATAATAAGAGCAATGAGTATAGTAATTGTCGTCCTATCGATCATATCCACATAATATGGCCAATAATATGAGTTAGATTGATAATAATAAGAGTAACAAGTATAGTAATTGTCGTTCTATCGATAATATAAGCATAATATGGCTAATAGTATGAGTTAGATTGATAATAGTAAGAGTAACAAGTATAGTAATTGTAGTTCAATCGATCATATAAGCATAATATGGCTAATAATATGAGTTAGATTGGTAATAATAAGAGTAATAAGTACAGTAATCTTCGTTCAATCGATCATATAAGCATAATATGGCTAATAATATGAGTTAGCTTGATAATAGTAAGAGGAATAAGTATAGTAATTGTCATTCTATCGATCATATAAGCATAATATGGCTAATAATATGAGTTAGATTGATAATAATAAGAGTAACAAGTATAGTAATTGTCGTTCTATCGATAATATAAGCATAATATGGCTAATAATATGAGTTAGATTGGTAATAATAAGAGTAATAAGTACAGTAATCTTCGTTCAATCGATCATATAAGCATAATATGGCTAATAATATGAGTTAGCTTGATGATAGTAAGAGGAATAAGTATAGTAATTGTCATTCTATCGATCATATAAGCATAATATGGCTAATAATGTGAGTTAGATTGATAATAATGAGAGTAACAGGTTTAGAAATTGTCGTTCAATCGATCATATAAGCATAATATGGCTAATAATATGAGTTAGACTGATAATAATAATAGTAACATGTATAGTAATTGTCGTTCTATCGATCATATAACCATAATATGACTAATAATATGAGTTAGATTGATAATAATAAGAGTAATGAGTATAGTAATTGTCGTTCTATCGATCATATAAGCATAATATGGCTAATAATATGAGTTAGATTGATAATAATGAGAGTAACAGGTTTAGAAATTGTCGTTCTATCGATAATATAAGCATAATATGGCCAATAATATGAGTTAGATTGAAATAATAACAGTAATAAGTATAGTAATTGTCGTTCTATCGATCATATAAGCATAATATGGCTAATAATATGAGTTTGATTGATAATAATAAGAGTAATAAGTATAGTAATTGTCGTTCTATCGATCATATAAGCATAATATGGCTAATAATATGAGTTAGATTGATAATAATGAGAGTAACAAGTATCGAAATTGGCGTTCAATCGATCATATAAGCATAATATGGCTAATAATATGAGATAGATTGATAATAATAAGAGTAATAAGTATAGTAATTGTCGTTCTATCGATCATATAACCATAATATGGCTAATAATATGAGTTAGATTGATAATAATAAGAGTAATAAGTATAGTAATTGTCGTTCTATCGATCATATAAGCATAATATGGCTAATAATATGAGTTAGATTGATAATAATGAGAGTAACAAGTATAGAAATTGTCGTTCAATCGATCATATAAGCATAATATGGCTAATAATATGAGTTAGATTGATAATAATAAGAGTAACAAGTATAGTAATTGTCGTTCTATCGATAATTTAAGCATTATATGGCTAATAATATGAGTTAGATTGGTAATAATAAGAGTAATAAGTACAGTAATCCTCGTTCAATCGATCATATAAGCATAATATGGCTAATAATATGAGTTAGATTGATAATAATGAGAGTAACAGGTTTAGAAATTGTCGTTCTATCGATCATATAAGCATAATATGGCTAATAATATGAGTTAGATTGATAATAATAAGAGTAATGAGTATAGTAATTGTCGTTCTATCGATCATATCCACATAATATGGCCAATAATATGAGTTAGATTGATAATAATAAGAGTAACAAGTATCGTAATTGTCGTTCTATCGATAATATAAGCATAATATGGCTAATAATATGAGTTAGATTGATAATAATAAGAGTAACAAGTATAGTAATTGTCGTTCAATCGATATTATAAGCATAATATGGCTAATAATATGAGTTAGATTGATAATAATAAGAGTAATAAGTATAGTAATTGTCATTCTATCGATCATATAAGCATAATATGGCTAATAATGTGAGTTAGATTGATAATAATGAGAGTACCAGGTTTAGAAATTGTCGTTCAATCGATCATATAAGCATAATATGGCTAATAATATGAGTTAGATTGATAATAATGAGAGAAACAAGTATAGTAATCCTCGTTCAATCGATCATATAAGCATAATATGGCTAATAATATGAGTTAGATTGATAATAGCAAGAGTAATAAGTATAGTAATTGTCGTTCTATCGATCATATCCACATAATATGGCCAATAATATGAGTTAGATTGATAATAATAAGAGTAACAAGTATCGTAATTGTCGTTCTATCGATAATATAAGCATAATATGGCTAATAATATGAGTTAGATTGATAATAATAAGAGTAACAAGTATAGTAATTGTCGTTCAATCGATATTATAAGCATAATATGGCTAATAATATGAGTTAGATTGATAATAATAAGAGTAATAAGTATAGTAATTGTCATTCTATCGATCATATAAGCATAATATGGCTAATAATGTGAGTTAGATTGATAATAATGAGAGTACCAGGTTTAGAAATTGTCGTTCAATCGATCATATAAGCATAATATGGCTAATAATATGAGTTAGATTGATAATAATGAGAGAAACAAGTATAGTAATCCTCGTTCAATCGATCATATAAGCATAATATGGCTAATAATATGAGTTAGATTGATAATAGCAAGAGTAATAAGTATAGTAATTGTCGTTCTATCGATCATATCCGCATAATATGGTCAATAATATGTGTTAGATTGATAACAGTGAGTGTAATAAGTATAGTAATTGTCGTTCTGTCGATCATATAAGCATAATATGGCTAATAATATGAGTTAGATTGATAATAGTGAGTGTAATACGTATAGTAATTGTCGTTCTATCGATCATATAAGCATAATATGGTTAATAATATGAGATAGATTGATAATAGTGAGTGTAATAAGTATAGTAATTGTCGTTCTGTCGAACAGCTATGCATAATATGGCTAATAATATGAGTTAGATTGATAATAATAATAGTAACAAGTATAGAAATTGTCGTTCTATCGATAATATAAGCATAATATGGCCAATAATATGAGTTAGATTGAAATAATAACAGTAATAAGTATAGTAATTGTCGTTCTATCGATCATATAAGCATAATATGGCTAATAATATGAGTTAGATTGATAATAATGAGAGAAACAAGTATAGTAATCCTCGTTCAATCGATCATATAAGCATAATATGGCTAATAATATGAGTTAGATTGATAATACCAAGAGTAATAAGTATAGTAATTGTCGTTCTATCGATCATATCTGCATAATATGGTTAATAATATGAGTTAGATTGATAATAATAAGAGCAATGAGTATAGTAATTGTCGTCCTATCGATCATATCCACATAATATGGCCAATAATATGAGTTAGATTGATAATAATAAGAGTAACAAGTATAGTAATTGTCGTTCTATCGATAATATAAGCATAATATGGCTAATAATATGAGTTAGATTGATAATAATAAGAGTAACAAGTATAGTAATTGTCGTTCAATCGATCATATCCACATAATATGGCCAATAATATGAGTTAGATTGATAATAATAAGAGTAACGAGTATAGTAATTGTCGTTCTATCGATAATATAAGCATAATATGGCCAATAATATGAGATAGATTGATAATAATAAGAGTAATAAGTATAGTAATTGTCGTTCTATCGATCATATAACCATAATATGGCTAATAATATGAGTTAGATTGATAATAATAAGAGTAATGAGTATAGTAATTGTCGTCCTATCGATCATATCCACATAATATGGCCAATAATATGAGTTAGATTGATAATAATAAGTGTAACAAGTATAGTAATTGTCGTTCTATCGATAATATAAGCATAATATGGCTAATAATATGAGTTAGATTGATAATAATAAGAGTAACAAGTATAGTAATTGTCGTTCAATCGATATTATAAGCATAATATGGCTAATAATATGAGTTAGATTGATAATAATAAGAGTAATAAGTATAGTAATTGTCGTTCTATCGATCATATAAGCATAATATGGCTAATAATATGAGTTAGATTGATAATAATGAGAGTAACAAGTATAGAAATTGGCGTTCAATCGATCATATAAGCATAATATGGCTAATAATATGAGATAGATTGATAATAATAAGAGTAATAAGTATAGTAATTGTCGTTCTATCGATCATATAACCATAATATGGCTAATAATATGAGTTAGATTGATAATAATAAGAGTAATGAGTATAGTAATTGTCGTCCTATCGATCATATCCACATAATATGGCCAATAATATGAGTTAGATTGATAATAATAAGAGTAATAAGTATAGTAATTGTCGTTCTATCGATCATATAAGCATAATATGGCTAATAATATGAGTTAGATTGATAATAATGAGAGTAACAAGTATAGAAATTGTCGTTCAATCGATCATATAAGCATAATATGGCTAATAATATGAGTTAGATTGATAATAATAAGAGTAACAAGTATAGTAATTGTCGCTCTATCGATAATTTAAGCATTATATGGCTAATAATATGAGTTAGATTGGTAATAATAAGAGTAATAAGTACAGTAATCCTCGTTCAATCGATCATATAAGCATAATATGGCTAATAATATGAGTTAGATTGATAATAATGAGAGTAACAGGTTTAGAAATTGTCGTTCTATCGATCATATAAGCATAATATGGCTAATAATATGAGTTAGATTGATAATAATAAGAGTAATAAGTATAGTAATTGTCGTCCTATCGATCATATCCACATAATATGGCCAATAATATGAGTTAGATTGATAATAATAAGAGTAACGAGTATAGTAATTGTCGTTCTATCGATAATATAAGCATAATATGGCTAATAATATGAGTTAGATTGATAATAATAAGAGTAACAAGTATAGTAATTGTCGTTCAATCGATATTATAAGCATAATATGGCTAATAATATGAGTTAGATTGATAATAATAAGAGTAACAAGTATAGTAATTGTCGTTCTATCGATAATTTAAGCATAATATGGCTAATAATATGAGTTAGATTGGTAATAATAAGAGTAATAAGTACAGTAATCCTCGTTCAATCGATCATATAAGCATAATATGGCGAATAATATGAGTTAGATTGATAATAATATGAGTAGCAAGCATAGTATATGACGTTCTATCGATAATATAAGCATAATATGGCTAATAATATGAGTTAGATTGGTAATAATAAGAGTAATAAGTACAGTAATCTTCGTTCAATCGATCATATAAGCATAATATGGCTAATAATATGAGTTAGCTTGATAATAGTAAGAGGAATAAGTATAGTAATTGTCATTCTATCGATCATATAAGCATAATATGGCTAATAACATGAGTTAGATTGATAATAATGAGAGTAACAAGTATAGTAATTGTCGTTCTATCGATAATATAAGCATAATATGGCCAATAATATGAGTTAGATTGAAATAATAACAGTAATAAGTATAGTAATTGTCGTTCTATCGATCATATAAGCATAATATGGCTAATAATATGAGTTAGATTGATAATAATAAGAGTAATGGATATAGTAATTGTCGTCCTATCGATCATATCCACATAATGTGGCCAATAATATGAGTTAGATTGATAATAATAAGAGTAACAAGTATAGTAATTGTCGTTCTATCGATAATATAAGCATAATATGGCTAATAATATGAGTTAGATTGATAATAATAAGAGTAACAGGTATAGTAATTGTCGTTCAATCGATATTATAAGCATAATATGGCTAATAATATGAGTTCGATTGATAATAATAAGAGTAATAAGTATAGTAATTGTCGTTCTATCGATCATATATGCATAATATGGCTAATAATATGAGTTAGATTGATAATAATGAGAGTAACAAGTATTGAAATTGTCGTTCAATCGATCATATAAGCATAATATGGCTAATAATATGAGTTAGATTGATAATAATAAGAGTAACAAGTATAGTAATTGTCGTTCTATCGATAATTTAAGCATAATATGGCTAATAATATGAGTTAGATTGGTAATAATAAGAGTAATAAGTACAGTAATCCTCGTTCAATCGATCATATAAGCATAATATGGCGAATAATATGAGTTAGATTGATAATAATATGAGTAGCAAGCATAGTATATGACGTTCTATCGATAATATAAGCATAATATGGCTAATAATATGAGTTAGATTGGTAATAATAAGAGTAATAAGTACAGTAATCTTCGTTCAATCGATCATATAAGCATAATATGGCTAATAATATGAGTTAGCTTGATGATAGTAAGAGGAATAAGTATAGTAATTGTCGTTCTATCGATCATATAAGCATAATATGGCTAATAATATGAGTTAGATTGATAATAATAAGAGTAATAAGTATAGTAATTGTCGTCCTATCGATCATATCCACATAATATGGCCAATAATATGAGTTAGATTGATAATAATAAGAGTAACGAGTATAGTAATTGTCGTTCTATCGATAATATAAGCATAATATGGCTAATAATATGAGTTAGATTGATAATAATAAAAGTAATAAGTATAGTAATTGTCGTTCTATCGATCATATAAGCATAATATGGCTAATAATATGAGTTAGATTGATAATAATGAGAGTAACAGGTTTAGAAATTGTCGTTCTATCGATCATATAAGCATAATATGGCTAATAATATGAGTTAGATTGATAATAATGAGAGTAACAAGTATAGAAATTGTCGTTCAATCGATCATATAAGCATAATATGGCTAATAATATGAGTTAGATTGATAATAATGAGAGTAACAGGTTTAGAAATTGTCGTTCTATCGATCATATAAGCATAATATGGCCAATAATATGAGTTAGATTGATAATAATGAGAGTAACAAGTATAGAAATTGTCGTTCAATCGATCATATAAGCATAATATGGCTAATAATATGAGTTAGATTGATAATAATAAGAGTAATGAGTATAGTAATTGTCGTTCAATCGATCATATAAGCATAATATGGCGAATAATATGAGTTAGATTGATAATAATATGAGTAACAAGCATAGTATATGTCGTTCTATCGATAATACAAGCATAATTTGGCTAATAATATGAGTTAGATTGGTAATAATAAGAGTAATAAGTACAGTAATCTTCGTTCAATCGATCATATAAGCATAATATGGCTAATAATATGAGTTAGCTTGATAATAGTAAGAGGAATAAGTATAGTAATTGTCATTCTATCGATCATATAAGCATAATATGGCTAATAATATGAGTTATATTGATAATAATGAGAGTAACAGGTTTAGAAATTGTCGTTCAATCGATCATATAAGCATAATATGGCTAATAATATGAGTTAGATTGATAATTATAAGAGTAGCAAGTATAGTAATTGTCGTTTTATCGATCATATAAGCATAATATGGCCAATAATATGAGTTAGATTGAAATAATAACAGTAATAAGTATAGTAATTGTCGTTCAATCGATCATATAAGCATAATATGGCGAATAATATGAGTTAGATTGATAATAATATGAGTAACTAGCATAGTATATGTCGTTCTATCGATAATATAAGCATAATATGGCTAATAATATGAGTTAGATTGGTAATAATAAGAGTAATAAGTACAGTAATCTTCGTTCAATCGATCATATAAGCATAATATGGCTAATAATATGAGTTAGCTTGATAACAGTAAGAGGAATAAGTATAGTAATTGTCATTCTATCGATCATATAAGCATAATATGGCTAATAATATGAGTTAGATTGATAATAATGAGAGTAACAGGTTTAGAAATTGTCGTTCAATCGATATTATAAGCATAATATGGCTAATAATATGATTTAGATTGATAATAATAAGAGTAATAAGTATAGTAATTGTCGTCCTATCGATCATATCCACATAATATGGCCAATAATATGAGTTAGATTGATAATAATAAGAGTAACGAGTATAGTAATTGTCGTTCTATCGATAATATAAGCATAATATGGCTAATAATATGAGTTAGATTGATAATAATAAGAGTAACAAGTATAGTAATTGTCGTTCAATCGATATTATAAGCATAATATGGCTAATAATATGAGTTAGATTGATAATAATAAGAGTAACAAGTATAGTAATTGTCGTTCTATCGATAATTTAAGCATAATATGGCTAATAATATGAGTTAGATTGGTAATAATAAGAGTAATAAGTACAGTAATCCTCGTTCAATCGATCATATAAGCATAATATGGCGAATAATATGAGTTAGATTGATAATAATATGAGTAGCAAGCATAGTATATGACGTTCTATCGATAATATAAGCATAATATGGCTAATAATATGAGTTAGATTGGTAATAATAAGAGTAATAAGTACAGTAATCTTCGTTCAATCGATCATATAAGCATAATATGGCTAATAATATGAGTTAGCTTGATAATAGTAAGAGGAATAAGTATAGTAATTGTCATTCTATCGATCATATAAGCATAATATGGCTAATAACATGAGTTAGATTGATAATAATGAGAGTAACAAGTATAGTAATTGTCGTTCTATCGATAATATAAGCATAATATGGCCAATAATATGAGTTAGATTGAAATAATAACAGTAATAAGTATAGTAATTGTCGTTCTATCGATCATATAAGCATAATATGGCTAATAATATGAGTTAGATTGATAATAATAAGAGTAATGGATATAGTAATTGTCGTCCTATCGATCATATCCACATAATATGGCCAATAATATGAGTTAGATTGATAATAATAAGAGTAACAAGTATAGCAATTGTCGTTCTATCGATAATATAAGCATAATATGGCTAATAATATGAGTTAGATTGATAATAATAAGAGTAACAGGTATAGTAATTGTCGTTCAATCGATATTATAAGCATAATATGGCTAATAATATGAGTTCGATTTATAATAATAAGAGTAATAAGTATAGTAATTGTCGTTCTATCGATCATATATGCATAATATGGCTAATAATATGAGTTAGATTGATAATAATGAGAGTAACAAGTATTGAAATTGTCGTTCAATCGATCATATAAGCATAATATGGCTAATAATATGAGTTAGATTGATAATAATAAGAGTAACAAGTATAGTAATTGTCGTTCTATCGATAATTTAAGCATAATATGGCTAATAATATGAGTTAGATTGGTAATAATAAGAGTAATAAGTACAGTAATCCTCGTTCAATCGATCATATAAGCATAATATGGCGAATAATATGAGTTAGATTGATAATAATATGAGTAGCAAGCATAGTATATGACGTTCTATCGATAATATAAGCATAATATGGCTAATAATATGAGTTAGATTGGTAATAATAAGAGTAATAAGTACAGTAATCTTCGTTCAATCGATCATATAAGCATAATATGGCTAATAATATGAGTTAGCTTGATAATAGTAAGAGGAATAAGTATAGTAATTGTCATTCTATCGATCATATAAGCATAATATGGCTAATAATATGAGTTAGATTGATAATAATAAGAGTAACAAGTATAGTAATTGTCGTTCTATCGATAATATAAGCATAATATGGCTAATAATATGAGTTAGATTGGTAATAATAAGAGTAATAAGTACAGTAATCTTCGTTCAATCGATCATATAAGCATAATATGGCTAATAATATGAGTTAGCTTGATGATAGTAAGAGGAATAAGTATAGTAATTGTCATTCTATCGATCATATAAGCATAATATGGCTAATAATGTGAGTTAGATTGATAATAATGAGAGTAACAGGTTTAGAAATTGTCGTTCAATCGATCATATAAGCATAATATGGCTAATAATATGAGTTAGACTGATAATAATAATAGTAACATGTATAGTAATTGTCGTTCTATCGATCATATAACCATAATATGACTAATAATATGAGTTAGATTGATAATAATAAGAGTAATGAGTATAGTAATTGTCGTTCTATCGATCATATAAGCATAATATGGCTAATAATATGACTTAGATTGATAATAATAAGAGTAATGAGTATAGTAATTGTCGTCCTATCGAACATATAAGCATAATATGGCTAATAATATGAGTTAGATTGATAATAATGAGAGTAACAGGTTTAGAAATTGTCGTTCTATCGATAATATAAGCATAATATGGCCAATAATATGAGTTAGATTGAAATAATAACAGTAATAAGTATAGTAATTGTCGTTCTATCGATCATATAAGCATAATATGGCTAATAATATGAGTTAGATTGATAATAATAAGAGTAATGGATATAGTAATTGTCGTCCTATCGATCATATCCACATAATATGGCCAATAATATGAGTTAGATTGATAATAATAAGAGTAACAAGTATAGTAATTGTCGTTCTATCGATAATATAAGCATAATATGGCTAATAATATGAGTTAGATTGATAATAATAAGAGTAACAGGTATAGTAATTGTCGTTCAATCGATATTATAAGCATAATATGGCTAATAATATGAGTTCGATTGATAATAATAAGAGTAATAAGTATAGTAATTGTCGTTCTATCGATCATATATGCATAATATGGCTAATAATATGAGTTAGATTGATAATAATGAGAGTAACAAGTATTGAAATTGTCGTTCAATCGATCATATAAGCATAATATGGCTAATAATATGAGTTAGATTGATAATAATAAGAGTAACAAGTATAGTAATTGTCGTTCTATCGATAATTTAAGCATAATATGGCTAATAATATGAGTTAGATTGGTAATAATAAGAGTAATAAGTACAGTAATCCTCGTTCAATCGATCATATAAGCATAATATGGCGAATAATATGAGTTAGATTGATAATAATATGAGTAGCAAGCATAGTATATGACGTTCTATCGATAATATAAGCATAATATGGCTAATAATATGAGTTAGATTGGTAATAATAAGAGTAATAAGTACAGTAATCTTCGTTCAATCGATCATATAAGCATAATATGGCTAATAATATGAGTTAGCTTGATAATAGTAAGAGGAATAAGTATAGTAATTGTCATTCTATCGATCATATAAGCATAATATGGCTAATAATATGAGTTAGATTGATAATAATAAGAGTAACAAGTATAGTAATTGTCGTTCTATCGATAATATAAGCATAATATGGCAAATAATATGAGCTAGATTGGTAATAATAAGAGTAATAAGTACAGTAATCTTCGTTCAATCGATCATATAAGCATAATATGGCTAATAATATGAGTTAGCTTGATGATAGTAAGAGGAATAAGTATAGTAATTGTCATTCTATCGATCATATAAGCATAATATGGCTAATAATGTGAGTTAGATTGATAATAATGAGAGTAACAGGTTTAGAAATTGTCGTTCAATCGATCATATAAGCATAATATGGCTAATAATATGAGTTAGACTGATAATAATAATAGTAACATGTATAGTAATTGTCGTTCTATCGATCATATAACCATAATATGACTAATAATATGAGTTAGATTGATAATAATAAGAGTAATGAGTATAGTAATTGTCGTTCTATCGATCATATAAGCATAATATGGCTAATAATATGACTTAGATTGATAATAATAAGAGTAATGAGTATAGTAATTGTCGTCCTATCGAACATATAAGCATAATATGGCTAATAATATGAGTTAGATTGATAATAATGAGAGTAACAGGTTTAGAAATTGTCGTTCTATCGATAATATAAGCATAATATGGCCAATAATATGAGTTAGATTGAAATAATAACAGTAATAAGTATAGTAATTGTCGTTCTATCGATCATATAAGCATAATATGGCTAATAATATGAGTTAGATTGATAATAATAAGAGTGATAAGTATAGTAATTGTCGTTCTATCGATCATATAAGCATAATATGGCTAATAATATGAGTTAGATTGATAATAATGAGAGTAACAAGTATAGAAATTGTCGTTCAATCGATCATATAAGCATAATATGGCTAATAATATGAGTTAGATTGATAATAATAAGAGTAACAAGTATAGTAATTGTCGTTCTATCGATAATTTAAGCATTATATGGCTAATAATATGAGTTAGATTGGTAATAATAAGAGTAATAAGTACAGTAATCCTCGTTCAATCGATCATATAAGCATAATATGTCTAATAATATGAGTTAGATTGATAATAATGAGAGTAACAGGTTTAGAAATTGTCGTTCTATCGATCATATAAGCATAATATGGCTAATAATATGAGTTAGATTGATAATAATAAGAGTAATGAGTATAGTAATTGTCGTTCTATCGATCATATCCACATAATATGGCCAATAATATGAGTTAGATTGATAATAATAAGAGTAACAAGTATCGTAATTGTCGTTCTATCGATAATATAAGCATAATATGGCTAATAATATGAGTTAGATTGATAATAATAAGAGTAACAAGTATAGTAATTGTCGTTCAATCGATATTATAAGCATAATATGGCTAATAATATGAGTTAGATTGATAATAATAAGAGTAATAAGTATAGTAATTGTCATTCTATCGATCATATAAGCATAATATGGCTAATAATGTGAGTTAGATTGATAATAATGAGAGTACCAGGTTTAGAAATTGTCGTTCAATCGATCATATAAGCATAATATGGCTAATAATATGAGTTAGATTGATAATAATAATAGTAACAAGTATAGAAATTGTCGTTCTATCAATAATATAAGCATAATATGGCTAATAATATGAGTTAGATTGGTAATAATAAGAGTAATAAGTACAGTAATCTTCGTTCAATCGATCATATAAGCATAATATGGCTAATAATATGAGTTAGCTCGATAATAGTAAGAGGAATAAGTATAGTAATTGTCAATCTATCGATCATATAAGCATAATATGGCTAATAATATGAGTTAGATTGATAATAATGAGAGTAACAGGTTTAGAAATTGTCGTTCTATCGATAATATAAGCATAATATGGCCAATAATATGAGTTAGATTGAAATAATAACAGTAATAAGTATAGTAATTGTCGTTCTATCGATCATATAAGCATAATATGGCTAATAATATGAGTTAGATTGATAATAATAAGAGTGATAAGTATAGTAATTGTCGTTCTATCGATCATATAAGCATAATATGGCTAATAATATGAGTTAGATTGATAATAATGAGAGTAACAAGTATAGAAATTGTCGTTCAATCGCTCATATAAGCATAATATGGCTAATAATATGAGTTAGATTGATAATAATAAGAGTAACAAGTATAGTAATTGTCGTTCTATCGATAATTTAAGCATTATATGGCTAATAATATGAGTTAGATTGGTAATAATAAGAGTAATAAGTACAGTAATCCTCGTTCAATCGATCATATAAGCATAATATGTATAATAATATGAGTTAGATTGATAATAATGAGAGTAACAGGTTTAGAAATTGTCGTTCTATCGATCATATAAGCATAATATGGCTAATAATATGAGTTAGATTGATAATAATAAGAGTAATGAGTATAGTAATTGTCGTTCTATCGATCATATCCACATAATATGGCCAATAATATGAGTTAGATTGATAATAATAAGAGTAACAAGTATCGTAATTATCGTTCTATCGATAATATAAGCATAATATGGCTAATAATATGAGTTAGATTGATAATAATAAGAGTAACAAGTATAGTAATTGTCGTTCAATCGATATTATAAGCATAATATGGCTAATAATATGAGTTAGATTGATAATAATAAGAGTAATAAGTATAGTAATTGTCATTCTATCGATCATATAAGCATAATATGGCTAATAATGTGAGTTAGATTGATAATAATGAGAGTACCAGGTTTAGAAATTGTCGTTCAATCGATCATATAAGCATAATATGGCTAATAATATGAGTTAGATTGATAATAATAATAGTAACAAGTATAGAAATTGTCGTTCTATCAATAATATAAGCATAATATGGCTAATAATATGAGTTAGATTGGTAATAATAAGAGTAATAAGTACAGTAATCTTCGTTCAATCGATCATATAAGCATAATATGGCTAATAATATGAGTTAGCTCGATAATAGTAAGAGGAATAAGTATAGTAATTGTCAATCTATCGATCATATAAGCATAATATGGCTAATAATGTGAGTTAGATTGATTATAATGAGTGTAACAGGTTTAGAAATTGTCGTTCAGTCGATCATATAAGCATAATATGGCTAATAATATGAGTTAGATTGATAATAATAATAGTAACAAGTATAGAAATTGTCGTTCTATCGATAATATAAGCATAATATGGCCAATAATATGAGTTAGATTGAAATAATAACAGTAATAAGTATAGTAATTGTCGTTCTATCGATCATATAAGCATAATATGGCTAATAATATGAGTTAGATTGATAATAATGAGAGAAACAAGTATAGTAATCCTCGTTCAATCGATCATATAAGCATAATATGGCTAATAATATGAGTTAGATTGATAATAGCAAGAGTAATAAGTATAGTAATTGTCGTTCTATCGATCATATCTGCATAATATGGTTAATAATATGAGTTAGATTGATAATAATAAGAGTAATAAGTACAGTAATCTTCGTTCAATCGATCATATAAGCATAATATGGCTAATAATATGAGTTAGCTTGATAATAGTAAGAGGAATAAGTATAGTAATTGTCATTCTATCGATCATATAAGCATAATATGGCTAATAATATGAGTTAGATTGATAATAATAAGAGTAACAAGTATAGTAATTGTCGTTCTATCGATAATATAAGCATAATATGGCTAATAATATGAGTTAGATTGGTAATAATAAGAGTAATAAGTACAGTAATCTTCGTTCAATCGATCATATAAGCATAATATGGCTAATAATATGAGTTAGCTTGATGATAGTAAGAGGAATAAGTATAGTAATTGTCATTCTATCGATCATATAAGCATAATATGGCTAATAATGTGAGTTAGATTGATAATAATGAGAGTAACAGGTTTAGAAATTGTCGTTCAATCGATCATATAAGCATAATATGGCTAATAATATGAGTTAGACTGATAATAATAATAGTAACATGTATAGTAATTGTCGTTCTATCGATCATATAACCATAATATGACTAATAATATGAGTTAGATTGATAATAATAAGAGTAATGAGTATAGTAATTGTCGTTCTATCGATCATATAAGCATAATATGGCTAATAATATGAGTTAGATTGATAATAATGAGAGTAACAGGTTTAGAAATTGTCGTTCTATCGATAATATAAGCATAATATGGCCAATAATATGAGTTAGATTGAAATAATAACAGTAATAAGTATAGTAATTGTCGTTCAATCGATCATATAAGCATAATATGGCTAATAATATGAGTTAGATTGATAATTATAAGAGTAACAAGTATAGTAATTGTCGTTCTATCGATCATATAAGCATAATATGGCCAATAATATGAGTTAGATTGAAATAATAACAGTAATAAGTATAGTAATTGTCGTTCAATCGATCATATTAGCATAATATGGCGAATAATATGAGTTAGATTGATAATAATATGAGTAACAAGCATAGTATAAGTCGTTCTATCGATAATATAAGCATAATATGGCTAATAATATGAGTTAGATTGGTAATAATAAGAGTAATAAGTAGAGTAATCTTCGTTCAATCGATCATAGAAGCATAATATGGCTAATAATATGAGTTAGCTTGATAATAGTAAGAGGAATAAGTATAGTAATTGTCATTCTATCGATCATATAAGCATAATATGGCCAATAATATGAGTTAGATTGATAATAATAAGAGTAACAAGTATAGTAATTGTCGTTCTATCGATAATATAAGCATAATATGGCTAATAATATGAGTTAGATTGATAATAATAAGAGTAACAAGTATAGTAATTGTCGTTCAATCGATATTATAAGCATAATATGGCTAATAATATGAGTTAGATTGATAATAATAAGAGTATTAAGTATAGTAATTGTCGTTCTATCGATCATATATGCATAATATGGCTAATAATATGAGTTAGATTGATAATAATGAGAGTAACAAGTATTGAAATTGTCGTTCAATCGATCATATAAGCATAATATGGCTAATAATATGAGTTAGATTGATAATAATAAGAGTAACAAGTATAGTAATTCTCGTTCTATCGATAATTTAAGCATAATATGGCTAATAATATGAGTTAGATTGGTAATAATAAGAGTAATAAGTACAGTAATCCTCGTTCAATCGATCATATAAGCATAATATGGCGAATAATATGAGTTAGATTGTTAATAATATGAGTAGCAAGCATAGTATATGACGTTCTATCGATAATATAAGCATAATATGGCTAATGATATGAGTTAGATTGGTAATAATAAGAGTAACAAGTATAGTAATTGTCGTTCAATCGATATTATAAGCATAATATGGCTAATAATATGAGTTAGATTGATAATAATAAGAGTAATAAGTATAGTAATTGTCGTTCTATCGATCATATATGCATAATATGGCTAATAATATGAGTTAGATAGATAATAATGAGAGTAACAAGTATTGAAATTGTCGTTCAATCGATCATATAAGCATAATATGGCTAATAATATGAGTTAGATTGATAATAATAAGAGTAACAAGTATAGTAATTGTCGTTCTATCGATAATTTAAGCATGATATGGCTAATAATATGAGTTAGATTGGTAATAATAAGAGTAATAAGTATAGTAATTGTCGTTCTATCGATAATATAAGCATAATATGGCTAATAATATGAGTTAGATTGGTAATAATAAGAGTAATAAGTACAGTAATCTTCGTTCAATCGATCATATAAACATAATATGGCTAATAATATGAGTAAGCTTGATAATAGTAAGAGGAATAAGTATAGTAATTGTCATTCTATCGATCATATAAGCATAATATGGCTAATAATATGAGTTAGATTGATAATAATGAGAGTAACAGGTTTAGAAATTGTCGTTCAATCGATCATATAAGCATAATATGGCTTATAATATGAGTTAGATTGATAATAATAAGAGTAACAAGTATAGTAATTGTCGTTCTATCGATAATATAAGCATAATATGGCCAATAATATGAGTTAGATTGAAATAATAACAGTAATAAGTATAGTAATTGTCGTTCTATCGATCATATAAGCATAATATGGCTAATAATATGAGTTAGATTGATAATAATAAGAGTAATGAATATAGTAATTGTCGTCCTATCGATCATATCCACATAATATGGCCAATAATATGAGTTAGATTGATAATAATAAGAGTAACAAGTATAGTAATTGTCGTTCTATCGATAATATAAGCATAATATGGCTAATAATATGAGTTAGATTGATAATAATAAGAGTAACAAGTATAGTAATTGTCGTTCAATCGATATTATAAGCATAATATGGCTAATAATATGAGTTAGATTGATAATAATAAGAGTAATAAGTATAGTAATTGTCGTTCTATCGATCATATATGCATAATATGGCTAATAATATGAGTTAGATAGATAATAATGAGAGTAACAAGTATTGAAATTGTCGTTCAATCGATCATATAAGCATAATATGGCTAATAATATGAGTTAGATTGATAATAATAAGAGTAACAAGTATAGTAATTGTCGTTCTATCGATAATTTAAGCATGATATGGCTAATAATATGAGTTAGATTGGTAATAATAAGAGTAATAAGTATAGTAATTGTCGTTCTATCGATAATATAAGCATAATATGGCTAATAATATGAGTTAGATTGGTAATAATAAGAGTAATAAGTACAGTAATCTTCGTTCAATCGATCATATAAACATAATATGGCTAATAATATGAGTTAGCTTGATAATAGTAAGAGGAATAAGTATAGTAATTGTCATTCTATCGATCATATAAGCATAATATGGCTAATAATATGAGTTAGATTGATAATAATGAGAGTAACAGGTTTAGAAATTGTCGTTCAATCGATCATATAAGCATAATATGGCTTATAATATGAGTTAGATTGATAATAATAAGAGTAACAAGTATAGTAATTGTCGTTCTATCGATAATATAAGCATAATATGGCCAATA
Source organism: Megachile rotundata (assembly GCF_050947335.1). Lineage (NCBI taxonomy): Eukaryota > Metazoa > Arthropoda > Insecta > Hymenoptera > Megachilidae > Megachile > Megachile rotundata. The sequence continues at coordinate 67,009 of NW_027473595.1, read as the reverse complement.
ATATGAGTTATATTGAAATAATAACAGTAATAAGTATAGTAATTGTCGTTCTATCGATCATATAAGCATAATATGGCTAATAATATGAGTTAGATTGATAATAATAAGAGTAATGAATATAGTAATTGTCGTCCTATCGATCATATCCACATAATATGGCCAATAATATGAGTTAGATTGATAATAATAAGAGTAACAAGTATAGTAATTGTCGTTCTATCGATAATATAAGCATAATATGGCTAATGATATGAGTTAGATTGATAATAATAAGAGTAACAAGTATAGTAATTGTCGTTCAATCGATATTATAAGCATAATATGGCTAATAATATGAGTTAGATTGATAATAATAAGAGTAATAAGTATAGTAATTGTCGTTCTATCGATCATATATGCATAATATGGCTAATAATATGAGTTAGATAGATAATAATGAGAGTAACAAGTATTGAAATTGTCGTTCAATCGATCATATAAGCATAATATGGCTAATAATATGAGTTAGATTGATAATAATAAGAGTAACAAGTATAGTAATTGTCGTTCTATCGATAATTTAAGCATGATATGGCTAATAATATGAGTTAGATTGGTAATAATAAGAGTAATAAGTATAGTAATTGTCGTTCTATCGATAATATAAGCATAATATGGCTAATAATATGAGTTAGATTGGTAATAATAAGAGTAATAAGTACAGTAATCTTCGTTCAATCGATCATATAAACATAATATGGCTAATAATATGAGTTAGCTTGATAATAGTAAGAGGAATAAGTATAGTAATTGTCATTCTATCGATCATATAAGCATAATATGGCTAATAATATGAGTTAGATTGATAATAATGAGAGTAACAGGTTTAGAAATTGTCGTTCAATCGATCATATAAGCATAATATGGCTTATAATATGAGTTAGATTGATAATAATAAGAGTAACAAGTATAGTAATTGTCGTTCTATCGATAATATAAGCATAATATGGCCAATAATATGAGTTAGATTGAAATAATAACAGTAATAAGTATAGTAATTGTCGTTCTATCGATCATATAAGCATAATATGGCTAATAATATGAGTTAGATTGATAATAATAAGAGTAATGAATATAGTAATTGTCGTCCTATCGATCATATCCACATAATATGGCCAATAATATGAGTTAGATTGATAATAATAAGAGTAACAAGTATAGTAATTGTCGTTCTATCGATAATATAAGCATAATATGGCTAATAATATGAGTTAGATTGATAATAATAAGAGTAACAAGTATAGTAATTGTCGTTCAATCGATATTATAAGCATAATATGGCTAATAATATGAGTTAGATTGATAATAGCAAGAGTAATAAGTATAGTAATTGTCATTCTATCGATCATATAAGCATAATATGGCTAATAATATGAGTTAGATTGATAATAATGTGAGTGTACAGGTTTAGAAATTGTCGTTGAGTCGATCATATAAGCATAATATGGCCAACAATATGAGTTAGATTGATAATAATAAGAGTAACAAGTATAGTAATTGTCGTTCTATCGATAATATAAGCATAATATGGCTAATAATATGAGTTAGATTGGTAATAATAAGAGTAATAAGTACAGTAATCCTCGTTCAATCGATCATATAAGCATAATATGGCTAATAATATGAGTTAGATTGATAATAGCAAGAGTAATAAGTATAGTAATTGTCGTTGTATCGATCATATCTGCATAATATGGTTAATAATATGAGTTAGATTGATAATAATAAGAGTAATGAGTATAGTAATTGTCGTCCTATCGATCATATCCACATAATATGGCCAATAATTTGAGTTAGATTGATAATAATAAGAGTAACAAGTACAGTAATCTTCGTTCAATCGATCATATAAGCATAATATGGCTAATAATATGAGTTAGATTGATAATAGTAAGTGGAATAAGTATAGTAATTGTCATTCTATCGATCATATAAGCATAATATGTCTAATAATATGAGTTAGATTGATAATAATGAGAGTAACAGGTTTAGAAATTGTCGTTGAGTCGATCATATAAGCATAATATGGTTAATAATATGAGTTAGATTGATAATAATAAGAGTAACAAGTATAGTAATTGTCGTTCTATCGATAATATAAGCATAATATGGCTAATAATATGAGTTAGATTGAAATAATAACAGTAATAAGTATAGTAATTGTCGTTCTATCGATCATATAAGCATAATATGGCTAATAATATGAGTTAGATTGATAATAATAAGAGTAATGAATATAGTAATTGTCGTCCTATCGATCATATCCACATAATATGGCCAATAATATGAGTTAGATTGATAATAATAAGAGTAACAAGTATAGTAATTGTCGTTCTATCGATAATATAAGCATAATATGGCTAATAATATGAGTTAGATTGATAATAATAAGAGTAACAAGTATAGTAATTGTCGTTCAATCGATATTATAAGCATAATATGGCTAATAATATGAGTTAGATTGATAATAATGAGAGTAACAAGTATTGAAATTGTCGTTCAATCGATCATATAAGCATAATATGGCTAATAATATGAGTTAGATTGATAATAATAAGAGTAACAAGTATAGTAATTCTCGTTCTATCGATAATTTAAGCATAATATGGCTAATAATATGAGTTAGATTGGTAATAATAAGAGTAATAAGTACAGTAATCCTCGTTCAATCGATCATATAAGCATAATATGGCGAATAATATGAGTTAGATTGATAATAATATGAGTAGCAAGCATAGTATATGACGTTCTATCGATAATATAAGCATAATATGGCTAATAATATGAGTTAGATTGGTAATAATAAGAGTAATAAGTACAGTAATCTTCGTTCAATCGATCATATTAGCATAATATGGCTAATAATATGAGTTAGCTTGATAATAGTAAGAGGAATAAGTATAGTAATTGTCATTCTATCGATCATATAAGCATAATATGGCTAATAATATGAGTTAGATTGATAATAATGAGAGTAACAGGTTTAGAAATTGTCGTTCAATCGATCATATAAGCATAATATGGCTAATAATATGAGTTAGATTGATAATTATAAGAGCAACAAGTATAGTAATTGTCGTCCTATCGATCATATAAGCATAATATGGCTAATAATATGAGTTAGATTGTTTATAATAAGAGTAATAAGTATAGCAATTGTCGTTCTATCGATCATATATGCATAATATTGCCAATAATATGAGTTAGATTGATAATAATGAGAGTAACAAGTATTGAAATTGTCGTTCAATCGATCATATAAGCATAATATGGCTAATAATATGAGTTAGATTGATAATAATAAGAGTAACAAGTATAGTAATTGTCGTTCTATCGATAATTTAAGCATAATATGGCTAATAATATGAGTTAGATTGGTAATAATAAGAGTAACAAGTACAGTAATCTTCGTTCAATCGATCATATAAGCATAATATGGCTAATAATATGAGTTAGCTTGATAATAGTAAGAGGAATAAGTATAGTAATTGTCATTCTATCGATCATATAAGCATAATATGGCTAATAATATGAGTTAGATTGATAATAATGCGAGTAACAGGTTTAGAAATTGTCGTTCAATCGATCATATAAGCATAATATGGCTTATAATATGAGTTAGATTGATAATAATAAGAGTAACAAGTATAGTAATTGTCGTTCTATCGATAATATAAGCATAATATGGCCAATAATATGAGTTAGATTGAAATAATAACAGTAATAAGTATAGTAATTGTCGTTCTATCGATCATATAAGCATAATATGGCTAATAATATGAGTTAGATTGATAATAATAAGAGTAATGAATATAGTAATTGTCGTCCTATCGATCATATCCACATAATATGGCCAATAATATGAGTTAGATTGATAATAATAAGAGTAACAAGTATAGTAATTGTCGTTCTATCGATAATATAAGCATAATATGGCTAATAATATGAGTTAGATTGATAATAATAAGAGTAACAAGTATAGTAATTGTCGTTCAATCGATATTATAAGCATAATATGGCTAATAATATGAGTTAGATTGATAATAATAAGAGTAATAAGTATAGTAATTGTCGTTCTATCGATCATATATGCATAATATGGCTAATAATATGAGTTAGATAGATAATAATGAGAGTAACAAGTATTGAAATTGTCGTTCAATCGATCATATAAGCATAATATGGCTAATAATATGAGTTAGATTGATAATAATAAGAGTAACAAGTATAGTAATTGTCGTTCTATCGATAATTTAAGCATGATATGGCTAATAATATGAGTTAGATTGGTAATAATAAGAGTAATAAGTATAGTAATTGTCGTTCTATCGATAATATAAGCATAATATGGCTAATAATATGAGTTAGATTGGTAATAATAAGAGTAATAAGTACAGTAATCTTCGTTCAATCGATCATATAAACATAATATGGCTAATAATATGAGTTAGCTTGATAATAGTAAGAGGAATAAGTATAGTAATTGTCATTCTATCGATCATATAAGCATAATATGGCTAATAATATGAGTTAGATTGATAATAATGAGAGTAACAGGTTTAGAAATTGTCGTTCAATCGATCATATAAGCATAATATGGCTTATAATATGAGTTAGATTGATAATAATAAGAGTAACAAGTATAGTAATTGTCGTTCTATCGATAATATAAGCATAATATGGCCAATAATATGAGTTAGATTGAAATAATAACAGTAATAAGTATAGTAATTGTCGTTCTATCGATCATATAAGCATAATATGGCTAATAATATGAGTTAGATTGATAATAATAAGAGTAATGAATATAGTAATTGTCGTCCTATCGATCATATCCACATAATATGGCCAATAATATGAGTTAGATTGATAATAATAAGAGTAACAAGTATAGTAATTGTCGTTCTATCGATAATATAAGCATAATATGGCTAATAATATGAGTTAGATTGATAATAATAAGAGTAACAAGTATAGTAATTGTCGTTCAATCGATATTATAAGCATAATATGGCTAATAATATGAGTTAGATTGATAATAATAAGAGTAATAAGTATAGTAATTGTCGTTCTATCGATCATATATGCATAATATGGCTAATAATATGAGTTAGATAGATAATAATGAGAGTAACAAGTATTGAAATTGTCGTTCAATCGATCATATAAGCATAATATGGCTAATAATATGAGTTAGATTGATAATAATAAGAGTAACAAGTATAGTAATTGTCGTTCTATCGATAATTTAAGCATGATATGGCTAATAATATGAGTTAGATTGGTAATAATAAGAGTAATAAGTATAGTAATTGTCGTTCTATCGATAATATAAGCATAATATGGCTAATAATATGAGTTAGATTGGTAATAATAAGAGTAATAAGTACAGTAATCTTCGTTCAATCGATCATATAAACATAATATGGCTAATAATATGAGTTAGCTTGATAATAGTAAGAGGAATAAGTATAGTAATTGTCATTCTATCGATCATATAAGCATAATATGGCTAATAATATGAGTTAGATTGATAATAATGAGAGTAACAGGTTTAGAAATTGTCGTTCAATCGATCATATAAGCATAATATGGCTTATAATATGAGTTAGATTGATAATAATAAGAGTAACAAGTATAGTAATTGTCGTTCTATCGATAATATAAGCATAATATGGCCAATAATATGAGTTAGATTGAAATAATAACAGTAATAAGTATAGTAATTGTCGTTCTATCGATCATATAAGCATAATATGGCTAATAATATGAGTTAGATTGATAATAATAAGAGTAATGAATATAGTAATTGTCGTCCTATCGATCATATCCACATAATATGGCCAATAATATGAGTTAGATTGATAATAATAAGAGTAACAAGTATAGTAATTGTCGTTCTATCGATAATATAAGCATAATATGGCTAATAATATGAGTTAGATTGATAATAATAAGAGTAACAAGTATAGTAATTGTCGTTCAATCGATATTATAAGCATAATATGGCTAATAATATGAGTTAGATTGATAATAATAAGAGTAATAAGTATAGTAATTGTCGTTCTATCGATCATATATGCATAATATGGCTAATAATATGAGTTAGATAGATAATAATGAGAGTAACAAGTATTGAAATTGTCGTTCAATCGATCATATAAGCATAATATGGCTAATAATATGAGTTAGATTGATAATAATAAGAGTAACAAGTATAGTAATTGTCGTTCTATCGATAATTTAAGCATGATATGGCTAATAATATGAGTTAGATTGGTAATAATAAGAGTAATAAGTATAGTAATTGTCGTTCTATCGATAATATAAGCATAATATGGCTAATAATATGAGTTAGATTGGTAATAATAAGAGTAATAAGTACAGTAATCTTCGTTCAATCGATCATATAAACATAATATGGCTAATAATATGAGTTAGCTTGATAATAGTAAGAGGAATAAGTATAGTAATTGTCATTCTATCGATCATATAAGCATAATATGGCTAATAATATGAGTTAGATTGATAATAATGAGAGTAACAGGTTTAGAAATTGTCGTTCAATCGATCATATAAGCATAATATGGCTTATAATATGAGTTAGATTGATAATAATAAGAGTAACAAGTATAGTAATTGTCGTTCTATCGATAATATAAGCATAATATGGCCAATAATATGAGTTAGATTGAAATAATAACAGTAATAAGTATAGTAATTGTCGTTCTATCGATCATATAAGCATAATATGGCTAATAATATGAGTTAGATTGATAATAATAAGAGTAATGAATATAGTAATTGTCGTCCTATCGATCATATCCACATAATATGGCCAATAATATGAGTTAGATTGATAATAATAAGAGTAACAAGTATAGTAATTGTCGTTCTATCGATAATATAAGCATAATATGGCTAATAATATGAGTTAGATTGATAATAATAAGAGTAACAAGTATAGTAATTGTCGTTCAATCGATATTATAAGCATAATATGGCTAATAGTATGAGTTAGATTGATAATAATAAGAGTAATAGGTATAGTAATTGTCGTTCTATCGATCATATATGCATAATATGGCTAATAATATGAGTTAGATAGATAATAATGAGAGTAACAAGTATTGAAATTGTCGTTCAATCGATCATATAAGCATAATATGGCTAATAATATGAGTTAGATTGATAATAATAAGAGTAACAAGTATAGTAATTGTCGTTCTATCGATAATTTAAGCATGATATGGCTAATAATATGAGTTAGATTGGTAATAATAAGAGTAATAAGTATAGTAATTGTCGTTCTATCGATAATATAAGCATAATATGGCTAATAATATGAGTTAGATTGGTAATAATAAGAGTAATAAGTACAGTAATCTTCGTTCAATCGATCATATAAACATAATATGGCTAATAATATGAGTTAGCTTGATAATAGTAAGAGGAATAAGTATAGTAATTGTCATTCTATCGATCATATAAGCATAATATGGCTAATAATATGAGTTAGATTGATAATAATGAGAGTAACAGGCTTAGAAATTGTCGTTCAATCGATCATATAAGCATAATATGGCTTATAATATGAGTTAGATTGATAATAATAAGAGTAACAAGTATAGTAATTGTCGTTCTATCGATAATATAAGCATAATATGGCCAATAATATGAGTTAGATTGAAATAATAACAGTAATAAGTATAGTAATTGTCGTTCTATCGATCATATAAGCATAATATGGCTAATAATATGAGTTAGATTGATAATAATAAGAGTAATGAATATAGTAATTGTGGTCCTATCGATCATATCCACATAATATGGCCAATAATATGAGTTAGATTGATAATAATAAGAGTAACAAGTATAGTAATTGTCGTTCTATCGATAATATAAGCATAATATGGCTAATAATATGAGTTAGATTGATAATAATAAGAGTAACAAGTATAGTAATTGTCGTTCAATCGATATTATAAGCATAATATGGCTAATAATATGAGTTAGATTGATAATAATAAGAGTAATAAGTATAGTAATTGTCGTTCTATCGATCATATATGCATAATATGGCTAATAATATGAGTTAGATAGATAATAATGAGAGTAACAAGTATTGAAATTGTCATTCAATCGATCATATATGCATAATATGGCTAATAATATGAGTTAGATTGATAATAATAAGAGTAACAAGTATAGTAATTGTCGTTCTATCGATAATTTAAGCATGATATGGCTAATAATATGAGTTAGATTGGTAATAATAAGAGTAATAAGTATAGTAATTGTCGTTCTACCGATAATATAAGCATAATATGGCTAATAATATGAGTTAGATTGGTAATAATAAGAGTAATAAGTACAGTAATCTTCGTTCAGTCGATCATATAAACATAATATGGCTAATAATATGAGTTAGCTTGATAATAGTAAGAGGAATAAGTATAGTAATTGTCATTCTATCGATCATATAAGCATAATATGGCTAATAATATGAGTTAGATTGATAATAATGAGAGTAACAGGTTTAGAAATTGTCGTTCAATCGATCATATAAGCATAATATGGCTAATAATATGAGTTAGATTGATAATTATAAGAGTAACAAGTATAGTAATTGTCGTTCTATCGATAATATAAGCATAATATGGCTAATAATATGAGTTAGATTGATAATAATAAGAGTAACAAGTATAGTAATTGTCGTTCTATCGATAATATAAGCATAATATGGCTAATAATATGAGTTAGCTTGATAATAATGAGAGTAACAGGTTTAGAAATTGTCGTTCAATCGATCATATAAGCATAATATGGCTAATAATAGGAGTTAGATTGATAATAATAAGAGTAACAAGTATAGTAATTGTCGTTCTATGGATCATATAAGCATAATATGGCTAATAATATGAGTTAGATTGATAATAATAAGAGTAATGAGTATAGTAATTGTCGTTCAATCTATCATATAAGCATAATATGGCGAATAATATGAGTTAGATTGGTAATAATAAGAGTAATAAGTACAGTAATCTTCGTTCAATCGATCCTATAAGCATAATATGGCTAATAATATGAGTTAGCTTGATAATAGTAAGAGGAGTAAGTATAGTAATTGTCATTCTATCGATCATATAAGCATAATATGGCTAATAATATGAGTTAGATTGATAATAATGAGAGTAACAGGTTTAGAAATTGTCGTTCAATCGATCATATAAGCATAATATGGCTAATAATATGAGTTAGATTGATAATTATAAGAGTAACAAGTATAGTAATTGTCGTTCTATCGATCATATAAGCATAATATGGCCAATAATATGAGTTAGATTGAAATAATAACAGTAATAAGTATAGTAATTGTCGTTCAATCGATCATATTAGCATAATATGGCGAATAATATGAGTTAGATTGATAATAATATGAGTAACAAGCATAGTATATGTCGTTCTATCGATAATATAAGCATAATATGGCTAATAATATGAGTTAGATTGGTAATAATAAGAGTAATAAGTAGAGTAATCTTCGTTCAATCGATCATAGAAGCATAATATGGCTAATAATATGAGTTAGATTGATAATAATATGAGTAACAAGCATAGTATATGTCGTTCTATCGATAATATAAGCATAATATGGCTAATAATATGAGTTAGATTGGTAATAATAAGAGTAATAAGTAGAGTAATCTTCGTTCAATCGATCATAGAAGCATAATATGGCTAATAATATGAGTTAGCTTGATAATAGTAAGAGGAATAAGTATAGTAATTGTCATTCTATCGATCATATAAGCATAATATGGCTAATAATATGAGTTAGATTGATAATAATGAGAGTAACAGGTTTAGAAATTGTCGTTCAATCGATCATATAAGCATAATATGGCTTATAATATGAGTTAGATTGATAATAATAAGAGTAACAAGTATAGTAATTGTCGTTCTATCGATAATATAAGCATAATATGGCCAATAATATGAGTTAGATTGAAATAATAACAGTAATAAGTATAGTAATTGTCGTTCTATCGATCATATAAGCATAATATGGATAATAATATGAGTTCGATTGATAATAATAAGAGTAATGAATATAGTAATTGTCGTCCTATCGATCATATCCACATAATATGGCCAATAATATGAGTTAGATTGATAATAATAAGAGTAACAAGTATAGTAATTGTCGTTCTATCGATAATATAAGCATAATATGGCTAATAATATGAGTTAGATTGATAATAATAAGAGTAACAAGTATAGTAATTGTCGTTCAATCGATCATATAAGCATAATATGGCTAATAATATGAGTTAGATTGATAATAATGAGAGTAACAAGTATTGAAATTGTCGTTCAATCGATCATATAAGCATAATATGGCTAATAATATGAGTTAGATTGACAATAATAAGAGTAACAAGTATAGTAATTCTCGTTCTATCGATAATTTAAGCATAATATGGCTAATAATATGAGTTAGATTGGTAATAATAAGAGTAATAAGTACAGTAATCCTCGTTCAATCGATCATATAAGCATAATATGGCGAATAATATGAGTTAGATTGTTAATAATATGAGTAGCAAGCATAGTATATGACGTTCTATCGATAATATAAGCATAATATGGCTAATGATATGAGTTAGATTGGTAATAATAAGAGTAATAAGTATAGTAATCTTCGTTCAATCGATCATATAAGCATAATATGGCTAATAATATGAGTTAGCTTGATAATAGTAAGAGGAATAAGTATAGTAATTGTCATTCTATCGATCATATAAGCATAATATGGCTAATAATATGAGTTAGATTGATAATAATGAGAGTAACAGGTTTAGAAATTGTCGTTCAATCGATCATATATGCATAATATGGCTAATAATATGAGTTAGATTGATAATAATGAGAGTAACAAGTATTGAAATTGTCGTTCAATCGATCATATAAGCATAATATGGCTAATAATATGAGTTAGATTGATAATAATAAGAGTAACAAGTATAGTAATTGTCGTTCTATCGATAATTTAAGCATAATATGGCTAATAATATGAGTTAGATTGGTAATAATAAGAGTAATAAGTACAGTAATCCTCGTTCAATCGATCATATAAGCATAATATGGCTAATAATATGAGTTAGATTGATAATAGCAAGAGTAATAAGTATAGTAATTGTCGTTCTATCGATCATATAAGCATAATATGGCTAATAGTATGAGTTAGATTAATAATAATAAGATTAACAAGTATAGTGATCGTCGCTCAATCGATCATATAAGCATAATATGGTTAATAATATGAGTTAGATTGATAATAATAAGAGCAATATGTATAGTAATTGTCGTTCTATCGATCATATAAGCATAATATGGCTAATAATATATGTTAGATTGATAATAATAAGAGTAACAAGTATAGTAATTGTCGTTCTATCGATAATATAAGCAATAATATGGCTAATAATATGAGTTAGATTCATAATAGTAAGAGTAATAAGTATAGTAATTGTCGTTCTATCGATCATATCTGCATAATATGGTTAATAATATGAGTTAGATTGATAATAATAAGAGTAACAAGTATAGTAATTGTCGTTCTATCGATAATATAAGCATAATATGGTTAATAATATGAGTTAGATTGATAATAATAAGAGTAATATGTATAGTAATTGTCGCTCTATCGATCATATAAGCATAATATGGCTAATAATATGAGTTAGATTGATAATAATAAGAGTAACAAGTATAGTAATTGTCGTTCTATCGATAATATAAGCATAATATGGCTAATAATATGAGTTAGATTGAGAATAGTAAGAGTAATAAGTATAGTAATTGTCATTCTATCGATAATATAAGCATAATATGGCTAATAATATGAGTTAGATTCATAATAGTAAGAGTAATAAGTATAGTAATTGTCGTTCTATCGATCATATCTGCATAATATGGTTAATAATATGAGTTAGATTGATAATAATAAGAGTAATGAGTATAATAATTATCGTCCTATCGATCATATCCACATAATATGGCCAATAATATGAGTTAGATTGATAATAATAAGGGTAATAAGAATAGTAATTGTCGTTCTATCGATCATATAAGCATAATATAGCTAATAATATGAGTCAGATTGATAATAACAAGGGTAACAAGTATAGTAATTGTCGTTCTATCGATAATATAAGCATAAAATGGCTAATAATATGAGTTAGATTGATAATAATAAGAGTAATAAGTATAGTAATTGTCGTTCTATCGATCATATAAGAATAATATGGCTAATAATATGAGTTAGATTGATAATAATAAGAGTAACAAGTATAGTAATTGTCGCTCAACCGAACATATAAGCATAATATGTCTAATAATATGGGTCAGATTGATAATAATAAGAGTAATAAGTATAGTAGTTGTCGTTCTATCGATCATATAAGCATAACATGGCTAATAATATGAGTTAGATTGATAATAATAAGAGTAACAAGTATAGTAATTGTCGTTCTATCGATAATATAAGCATAATATGGTTAATAATATGAGTTAGATTGATAATAATAAGAGTAATATGTATAGTAATTGTCGCTCTATCGATCATATAAGCATAATATGGCTAATAATATGAGATAGATTGATAATAATAAGAGTAACAAGTATAGTAATTGTCGTTCTATCGATAATATAAGCATAATATGGCTAATAATATGAGTTAGATTGATAATAGTAAGAGTAATAAGTATAGTAATTGTCGTTCTATCGATCATATCTGCATAATATGGTTAATAATATGAGTTAGATTGATAATAATAAGAGTAATAAGTATAGTAATTGTCGTTCTATCGATCATATAAGAATAATATGGCTAATAATATGAGTTAGATTGATAATAATAAGAGTAACAAGTATAGTAATTGTCGCTCAACCGAACATATAAGCATAATATGTCTAATAATATGGGTCAGATTGATAATAATAAGAGTAATAAGTATAGTAGTTGTCGTTCTATCGATCATATAAGCTTAATATGGCTAATAATGTGAGTCAGATTGATGATAATAAGAGTAACAAGTATAGTAATTGTCGTTCTATCGATAATATAAGCATAATATGGCTAATAATATGAGTTAGATTGATAATAGTAAGAGTAATAAGTATAGTAATTGTCGTTCTATCGATCATATAAGAATAATACGGCTAATAATATGAGTTAGATTGATAATAATAAGAGTAACAAGTATAGTAATTGCCGTTCTATCGATAATATAAGCATAATATGGCTAATAATATGAGTTAGATTGATAATAGTAAGAGTAATAAGTATAGTAATTGTCGTTCTATCGATCATATCTGCATAAAATGGTTAATAATATGAGTTAGATTGATAATAATAAGAGTAATGAGTATAGTAATTGTCGTCCTATCGATCATATCCACATAATATGGCCAATAATATGAGTTAGATTGATAATAATAAGGGTAATAAGTATAGTAATTGTCGTTCTATCGATCATATAAGCATAATATGGCTAATAATATGAGTTAGATTGATTATAATAAGAGTAACAAGTATAGTAATTGTCGTCCTATCGATAATATAAGCATAAAATGGATAATAATATGAGTTAGATTGATAATAATAAGAGTAATAAGTATAGTAATTGTCGTTCTATCGATCATATAAGAATAATATGGCTAATAATATGAGTTAGATTGATAATAATAAGAGTAACAAGTAAAGTAATTGTCGTTCAATCGATCATATAAGCATAATATGGATAATAATATGAGTTAGATTGATAATAATAAGAGTAACAAGTATAGTAATTGTCGTTCTATCGATAATATAAGCATAAAATGGCTAATAATATGAGTTAGATTGATAATAATAAGAGTAATAAGTATAGTAATTGTCGTTCTATCGATCATATAAGAATAATATGGCTAATAATATGAGTTAGATTGATAATAATAAGAGTAACAAGTATAGTAATTGTCGCTCAACCGAACATATAAGCATAATATGTCTAATAATATGAGTCAGATTGATAATAATAAGAGTAATAAGTATAGTAGTTGTCGTTCTATCGATCATATAAGCATAACATGGCTAATAATATGAGTTAGATTGATAATAATAAGAGTAACAAGTATAGTAATTGTCGTTCTATCGATAATATAAGCATAATATGGTTAATAATATGAGTTAGATTGATAATAATAAGAGTAATATGTATAGTAATTGTCGCTCTATCGATCATATAAGCATAATATGGCTAATCATATGAGTTAGATTGATAATAATAAGAGTAACAAGTATAGTAATTGTCGCTCAACCGATCATATAAGCATAATATGGCTAATAATATGAGTTAGATTGATAATAATAAGAGTAACAAGTATAGTAATTGTCGTTCTACCGATAATATAAGCATAATATGGTTAATAATATGAGTTAGATTGATAATAATAAGAGCAATATGTATAGTAATTGTCGTTCTATCGATCATATAAGCAAAATATGGCTAATAATATAAGTTAGATTGATAATAATAAGAGTAACAAGTATAGTAATTGTCGTTCTATCGATAATATAAGCATAATATGGCTAATAATATGAGTTAGATTCATAATAGTAAGAGTAATAAGTATAGTAATTGTCGTTCTATCGATCATATCTGCATAATATGGTTAATAATATGAGTTAGATTGATAATAATAAGAGTAATGAGTATAATAATTATCGTCCTATCGATCATATCCACATAATATGGCCAATAATATGAGTTAGATTGATAATAATAAGGGTAATAAGAATAGTAATTGTCGTTCTATCGATCATATAAGCATAATATAGCTAATAATATGAGTCAGATTGATAATAACAAGGGTAACAAGTATAGTAATTGTCGTTCTATCGATAATATAAGCATAAAATGGCTAATAATATGAGTTAGATTGATAATAATAAGAGTAATATGTATAGTAATTGTCGTTCTATCGATCATATAAGAATAATATGGCTAATAATATGAGTTAGATTGATAATAATAAGAGTAACAAGTATCGTAATTGTCGTTCAATCGATCATATAAGCATAATATGGCTAATAATATGAGTTAGATTGATAATAATAAGAGTAATAAGTATAGTAATTGTCGTTCTATCGATCATATAAGCATAATATGACTAATAATATCAGTTAGATTGATAATAATAAGAGTAACAAGTATAGTAATTGTCGTTCAATCGATCATATAAGCATAATATGGCTAATAATATGAGTTAGATTGATAATAATAAGAGGAATAAGTATAGTAATTGTCGCTCTATCGATCATATAAGCATAATATGGCTAATAATATGAGTTAGATTGATAATAATAAGAGTAATAAGTATAGTAATTGTCATTCTATCGATAATATAAGCATAATATGGCTAATCATATGAGTTAGATTGATAATAATAAGAGTAACAAGTATAGTAATTGTCGCTCAACCGAACATATAAGCATAATATGTCTAATAATATGGGTCAGATTGATAATAATAAGAGTAATAAGTATAGTAGTTGTCGTTCTATCGATCATATAAGCATAACATGGCTAATAATATGAGTTAGATTGATAATAATAAGAGTAACAAGTATAGTAATTGTTGTTCTATCGATAATATAAGCATAATATGGTTAATAATATGAGTTAGATTGATAATAATAAGAGTAATATGTATAGTAATTGTCGCTCTATTGATCATATAAGCATAATATGGCTAATAATATGAGATAGATTGATAATAATAAGAGTAACAAGTATAGTAATTGTCGTTCTATCGATAATATAAGCATAATATGGCTAATAATATGAGTTAGATTGATAATAGTAAGAGTAATAAGTATAGTAATTGTCGTTCTATCGATCATATCTGCATAATATGGTTAATAATATGAGTTAGATTGATAATAATAAGAGTAATGAGTATAGTAATTGTCGTCCTATCGATCATATCCACATAATATGGCCAATAATATGAGTTTGATTGATAATAATACGAGTAATAAGAATAGTAATTGTCATTCTATCGATCATATAAGCATAATATGGCTAATAATATGAGTTAGATTGATAATAATAACAGTAATAAGTATAGTAATTGTCATTCTATCGATCATATAAGCATAATATGGCTAATAATATGAGTTAGATTGATAATAATGAGAGTAACAAGTATAGTAATTGTCGTTCAATCGATCATATAAGCATAATATGGCTAATAATATGAGTTAGATTGATAATAATAAGAGTAATAAGTATAGTAATTGTCGTCCTATCGATCATATAAGCTTAATATGGCTAATAATGTGAGTCAGATTGATGATAATAAGAGTAACAAGTATAGTAATTGTCGTTCTATCGATAATATAAGCATAATATGGCTAATAATATGAGTTAGATTGATAATAGTAAGAGTAATAAGTATAGTAATTGTCGTTCTATCGATCATATAAGAATAATACGGCTAATAATATGAGTTAGATTGATAATAATAAGAGTAACAAGTATAGTAATTGTCGTTCTATCGATAATATAAGCATAATATGCCTAATAATATGAGTTAGATTGATAATAGTAAGAGTAATAAGTATAGTAATTGTCGTTCTATCGATCATATCTGCATAATATGGTTAATAATATGAGTTAGATTGATAATAATAAGAGTAATGAGTATAGTAATTGTCGTCCTATCGATCATATCCACATAATATGGCCAATAATATGAGTTAGATTGATAATAATAAGGGTAATAAGTATAGTAATTGTCGTTCTATCGATCATATAAGCATAATATGGCTAATAATATGAGTTAGATTCATTATAATAAGAGTAACAAGTATAGTAATTGTCGTTCTATCGATAATATAAGCATAAAATGGCTAATAATATGAGTTAGATTGATAATAAAAAGAGTAATAAGTATAGTAATTGTCGTTCTATCGATAATATAAGCATAAAATGGCTAATAATATGAGTTAGATTGATAATAATAAGAGTAATAAGTATAGTAATTGTCGTTCTATCGATCATATAAGAATAATATGGCTAATAATATGAGTTAGATTGATAATAGTAAGAGTAACAAGTATAGTAATTGTCGTTCAATCGATCATATAAGCATAATATGGCTAATAATATGAGTTAGATTGATAATAATAAGAGTAATAAGTATAGTAATTGTCGTTCTATCGATCATATAAGCATAATATGGCTAATAATATGAGTTAGATTGATAATAATAAGAGTAACAAGTATAGTAATTGTCGTTCTATCGATAATATAAGCATAATATGGTTAATAATATGAGTTAGATTGATAATAATAAGAGCAATATGTATAGTAATTGTCGTTCTATCGATAATATAAGCATAATATGGCTAATAATATGAGTTAGATTGATAATAATAAGAGTAACAAGTATAGTAATTGTCGTTCAATCGATCATATAAGCATAATATGGCTAATAATATGAGTTAGATTGATAATAATAAAAGTAACAAGTATAGTAATTGTCGTTCTATCGATCATATCTGCATAATATGGCCATTAATATGAGTTAGATTGATAATAATAAGAGTAATAAGTATAGTAATTGTCGTTCTATCGATCATATAAGCTTAATATGGCTAATAATATGAGTTAGATTGAAAATAATAGGAGTAACAAGTATAGTTATTGTCGTTCTATCGATAATATAAGCATAATATGGCTAATAATATGAGTCAGATTGATAACATTAACAGTAATAAGTACAGTAATTGTCATTCAATCGATCATATAAGCATAATATGGCTAATAATATGAGTTAGATTGATAATAATAAGAGTAATAAGTATAGTAATTGTCGTTCTATCGATCATATAAGCATAATATGGCTAATAATATGAGTTAGATTAATAATAATAAGATTAACAAGTATAGTGATCGTCGCTCAATCGATCATATAAGCATAATATGGCTAATAATATGAGTTAGATTGATAATAATAAGAGTAATAAGTATAGTAATTGTCGCTCTATCGATCATATAAGCATAATATGGCTAATAATATGAGTTAGATTGATAATAATAAGAGTAACAAGTATAGTAATTGTCGTTCTATCGATAATATAAGCATAATATGGTTAATAATATGAGTTAGATTGATAATAATAAGAGCAATATGTATAGTAATTGTCGTTCTATCGATCATATAAGCATAATATGGCTAATAATATATGTTAGATTGATAATAATAAGAGTAACAAGTATAGTAATTGTCGTTCTATCGATAATATAAGCATAATATGGCTAATAATATGAGTTAGATTCATAATAGTAAGAGTAATAAGTATAGTAATTGTCGTTCTATCGATCATATCTGCATAATATGGTTAATAATATGAGTTAGATTGATAATAATAAGAGTAATGAGTATAATAATTGTCGTCCTATCGATCATATCCACATAATATGGCCAGTAATATGAGTTAGATTGATAATAATAAGGGTAATAAGAATAGTAATTGTCGTTCTATCGATCATATAAGCATAATATAGCTAATAATATGAGTCAGATTGATAATAACAAGGGTAACAAGTATAGTAATTGTCGTTCTATCGATAATATAAGCATAAAATGGCTTATAATATGAGTTAGATTGATAATAATAAGAGTAATAAGTATAGTAATTGTCTTTCTATCGATCATATAAGAATAATATGGCTAATAATATGAGTTAGATTGATAATAATAAGAGTAATAAGTATAGTAATTGTCGCTCTATCGATCATATAAGCATAATATGTCTAATAATATATGTTAGATTGATAATAATAAGAGTAACAAGTATAGTAATTGTCGTTCTATCGATAATATAAGCATAATATGGCTAATAATATGAGTTAGATTCATAATAGTAAGAGTAATAAGTATAGTAATTGTCGCTCTATCGATCATATAAGCATAATATGGCTAATAATATGAGTTAGATTGATAATAATAAGAGTAACAAGTATAGTAATTGTCGTTCTATCGATAATATAAGCATAATATGGCTAATAATATGAGTTAGATTGATAATAGTAAGAGTAATAAGTATAGTAATTGTCGTTCAATCGATCATATAAGCATAATATGGCTAATAATATGAGTTAGATTGATAATAGTAAGAGTACTAAGTATAGTAATTGTCGTTCTATCGATCATATCTGCATAATATGGTTAATAATATGAGTTAGATTGGTAATAATAAGAGCAATGAGTATAGTAATTGTCGTTCAATCGATCATATAAGCATAATATGGCTAATAATATGAGTTAGATTAATAATAATAAGAGTAACAAGTATAGTAATTGTCGTTCTATCGATAATATCAGCATAATATGGTTAATAATATGAGTTAGACTGATAATAATAAGAGTAATGAGTATAGTAATTGTCGTCCTATCGATCATATCCACATAATATGGCCAATAATATGAGTTAGATTGATAATAATAAGGGTAATAAGTATAGTAATTGTCGTTCTATCGATCATATAAGCATAATATGGCTAATAATATGAGTTAGATTGATTATAATAAGAGTAACAAGTATAGTAATTGTCGTTCTATCGATAATATAAGCATAAAATGGCTAATAATATGAGTTAGATTGATAATAATAAGAGTAATAAGTATAGTAATTGTCGTTCTATCGATCATATAAGCATAATATGGCCAATAATATGAGTTAGATTAATAATAATAAGATTAACAACTATAGTGATCGTCGCTCAATCGATCATATAAGCATAATATGGCTAATAGTATGAGTTAGATTGATAATAATAAGAGTAATAAGTATAGTAATTGTCGCTCTATCGATCATATAAGCATAATATGGCTAATAATATGAGTTAGATTGATAATAATAAGAGTAACAAGTATAGTAATTGTCTTTCTATCGATCATATAAGAATAATATGGCTAATAATATGAGTTAGATTGATAATAATAAGAGTAACAAGTATCGTAATTGTCGTTCAATCGATCATATAAGCATAATATGGCTAATAATATGAGTTAGATTGATAATAATAAGAGTAATAAGTATAGTAATTGTCGTTCTATCGATCATATAAGCATAATATGACTAATAATATCAGTTAGATTGATAATAATAAGAGTAACAAGTATAGTAATTGTCGTTCAATCGATCATATAAGCATAATATGGCTAATAATATGAGTTAGATTGATAATAATAAGAGTAATAAGTATAGTAATTGCCGCTCTATCGATCATATAAGCATAATATGGCTAACAATATGAGTTAGATTGATAATAATAAGAGTAATAAATATAGTAATTGTCATTCTATCGATAATATAAGCATAAAATGGCTAATAATATGAGTTAGATTGATAATAATAAGAGTAATAAGTATAGTAATTGTCGTTCTATCGATCATATAAGCATAATGTGGCTAATAATATGAGTTAGATTAATAATAATAAGATTAACAAGTATAGTGATCGTCGCTCAATCGATCATATAAGCATAATATGGCTAATAATATGAGTTAGATTGATAATAATGAGAGTAATAAGTATAGTAATTGTCGCTCTATCGATCATATAAGCATAATATGGCTAATAATATGAGTTAGATTGATAATAATAAGAGTAACAAGTATAGTAATTGTCGTTCTATCGATAATATAAGCATAATATGGTTAATAATATGAGTTAGATTGATAATAATAAGAGCAATATGTATAGTAATTGTCGTTCGATCGATAATATAAGCATAATATGGCTAATAATATGAGTTAGATTGATAATAATAAGAGTAACAAGTATAGTAATTGTCGTTCAATCGATCATATAAGCATAATATGGCTAATAATATGAGTTAGATTGATAATAATAAAAGTAACAAGTATAGTAATTGTCGTTCTATCGATCATATCTGCATAATATGGTCAATAATGTGAGTTTGATTGATAATAATAAGAGTAATGAGTATAGTAATTGTCGTCCTATCGATCATATCCACATAATATGGCCATTAATATGAGTTAGATTGATAATAGTAAGAGTAATAAGTATAGTAATTGTCGTTCTATCGATCATATAAGCTTAATATGGCTAATAATATGAGTTAGATTGAAAATAATAGGAGTAACAAGTATAGTTATTGTCGTTCTATCGATAATATAAGCATAATATGGCTAATAATATGAGTCAGATTGATAACATTAACAGTAATAAGTACAGTAATTGTCATTCAATCGATCATATAAGCATAATATGGCTAATAATATGAGTTAGATTGATAATAATAAGAGTAATAAGTATAGTAATTGTCGTTCTATCGATCATATAAGCATAATATGGCTAATAATATGAGTTAGATTAATAATAATAAGATTAACAAGTATAGTGATCGTCGCTCAATCGATCATATAAGCATAATATGGCTAATAGTATGAGTTAGATTGATAATAATAAGAGTAATAAGTATAGTAATTGTCGCTCTATCGATCATATAAGCATAATATGGCTAATAATATGAGTTAGATTGATAATAATAAGAGTAACAAGTATAGTAATTGTCGTTCTATCGATAATATAAGCATAATATGGTTAATAATATGAGTTAGATTGATAATAATAAGAGCAATATGTATAGTAATTGTCGTTCTATCGATCATATCTGCATAATATGGTTAATAATATGAGTTAGATTGATAATAATAAGAGTAATGAGTATAATAATTGTCGTCCTATCGATCATATCCACATAATATGGCCAATAATATGAGTTAGATTGATAATAATAAGAGTAATAAGTATAGTAATTGTCTTTCTATCGATCATATAAGAATAATATGGCTAATAATATGAGTTAGATTGATAATAATAAGAGTAACAAGTATCGTAATTGTCGTTCAATCGATCATATAAGCATAATATGGCTAATAATATGAGTTAGATTCATAATAGTAAGAGTAATGAGTATAATAATTGTCGTCCTATCGATCATATCCACATAATATGGCCAATAATATGAGTTAGATTGATAATAATAAGGGTAATAAGAATAGTAATTGTCGTTCTATCGATCATATAAGCATAATATAGCTAATAATATGAGTCAGGTTGATAATAACAAGGGTAACAAGTATAGTAATTGTCGATCTATCGATAATATAAGCATAAAATGGCTAATAATATGAGTTAAATTGATAATAATAAGAGTAATAAGTATAGTAATTGTCGTTCTATCGATCATATAAGCATAACATGGCTAATAATATGAGTTAGATTGATAACAATAAGAGTAACAAGTATAGTAATTGTCGTTCTATCGATAATATGAGCATAATATGGTTAATAATATGAGTTAGATTGATAATAATAAGAGTAATATGTATAGTAATTGTCGCTCTATCGATCATATAAGCATAATATGGCTAATAATATGAGTTAGATTGATAATAATAAGAGTAACAAGTATAGTAATTGTCGTTCTATCGATAGTATAAGCATAATATGGCTAATAATATAAGTTAGATTGATAATAATAAGAGTAACAAGTATAGTAATTGTCGTTCTATCGATAATATAAGCATAATATGGCTAATAATATGAGTTAGATTCATAATAGTAAGAGTAATAAGTATAGTAATTGTCGTTCTATCGATCATATCTGCATAATAGGGTTAATAATATGAGTTAGATTGATAATAGTAAGAGTAATGAGTATAATAATTGTCGTCCTATCGATCATATCCACATAATATGGCCAATAATATGAGTTAGATTGATAATAATAGGGGTAATAAGAATAGTAATTGTCGTTCTATCGATCATATAAGCATAATATAGCTAATAATATGAGTCAGATTGATAATAACAAGGGTAACAAGTATAGTAATTGTCGTTCTATCGATAATATAAGCATAAAATGGCTAATAATATGAGTTAGATTGATAATAACAAGAGTAATAAGTATAGTAATTGTCGTTCTATCGATCCATATAAGCTTAATATGGCTAATAATATGAGTTAGATTGATAATAATAGGAGTAACAAGTATAGTTATGTCGTTCTATCGATAATATAAGCATAATATGGCTAATAATATGAGTTAGATTGATAATAATAAAAGTAACAAGTATAGTAATTGTCGTTCTATCGATCATATAAGCATAATATGGCTAATAATATCAGTTAGATTGACAATAATAAGAGTAACAAGTATAGTAATTGTCGTTCAATCGATCATATAAGCATAATATGGCTAATAATATAAGTTAGATTGATAATAATAAGAGTAACAAGTATAGTAATTGTCGTGCAATCGATCACATAAGCATAATATGGCTAATAATATCAGTTAGATTGATAATAATAAGTGTAATAAGTGTAGTAATTGTCGCTCTATCGATCATATAAGCATAATATGGATAATAATATGAGTTAGATTGATAAAAATAAGAGTAACAAGTATAGTAATTGTCGTCCTATCGATCCTATAAGCATAATATGGCTAATAGTATGAGTTAGATTGATAACAATAAGAGTAACAAGTATAGTAATTGTCGTTCAATCGATCATATAAGCTTAATATTTCTAATAATATGAGTTAGATTGATAACAATTAGAGTAACAAGTATAGTAATTGTCGTTCTATCGATCATATAAGCATAATATGGCTAATAATATGAGTTAGATTGATAATAGTAAGAGTAATAAGTATAGTAATTGTCGTTCTATCGATCATATCTGCATAATATGGTTAATAATATGAGTTAGATTGATAATAATAAGAGTAATGAGTATAGTAATTGTCGTCCTATCGATCATATCCACATAATATGGCCAATAATATGAGTTAGATTGATAATAATAACAGTAATAAGTATAGTAATTGTCATTCTATCGATCATATAAGCATAATATGGCTAATAATATGAGTTAGATTGATAATAATAAGAGTAACAAGTATAGTAATTGTCGTTCTATCGATCATATAAGCATAATATGGCTAATAATATGAGTTAGATTGATAATAATAAGAGTAACAAGTATAGTAATTGTCGTTCTATCGATAATATAAGCATAATATGGTTAATAATATGAGTTAGATTGATAATAATAAGAGTAATATGTATAGTAATTGTCGCTCTATCGATCATATAAGCATAATATGGCTAATAATATCAGTTAGATTGA
This sequence comes from Megachile rotundata, assembly GCF_050947335.1. Taxonomy (NCBI): domain Eukaryota; kingdom Metazoa; phylum Arthropoda; class Insecta; order Hymenoptera; family Megachilidae; genus Megachile; species Megachile rotundata. Next base: position 42,682 of record NW_027473595.1, on the reverse strand, counting down.
TAATAATAATAGTAACAAGTATAGTAATTGTCGTTCAATCGATCATATAAGCATAATATGGCTAATAATATGAGTGAGATTGATAATTATAAGTGTAATAAGTGTAGTAATTGTCGCTCTATCGATCATATAAGCATAATATGTCTAATAATATGAGTTAGATTGATAATAATAAGAGTAACAAGTATAGTAATTGTCGTTCTATCGATAATATAAGCATAATATGGTTAATAATATGAGTTAGATTGATAATAATAAGAGTAATATGTATAGTAATTGTCGCTCTATCGATCATATAAGCATAATATGGCTAATAATATGAGTTAGATTGATAATAATAAGAGTAACAAGTGTAGTAATTGTCGTTCTATCGATAATATAAGCATAATATGGCTAATAATATGAGTTAGATTGATAATAGTAAGAGTAATAAGTATAGTAATTGTCGTTCTATCGATCATATCTGCATAATATGGTTAATAATATGAGTTAGATTGATAATAATAGGAGTAACAAGTATAGTTATTGTCGTTCTATCGATAATATAAGCATAATATGGCTAATAATACGAGTTAGATTGATAACAATAACAGTAATAAGTATAGTAATTGTCATTCAATCGATCATATAAGCATAATATGGCTAATAATATGAGTTAGATTGATAATAATAACAATAATAAGTATAGTAATTGTCGTTCTATCGATCATATAAGCATAATATGGCTAATAATATGAGTTAGATTGATAATAATGAGAGTAACAAGAATAGTAATTGTCGTTCAATCGATCATATAATCATAATATGGCTAATAATATGAGTTATATTCATAATAATAAGAGTAATAAGTATAGTAATTGTCGTTCTATCGATCATATAAGCTTAATATGGCTAATAATATGAGTTAGATTGAAAATAATAGGAGTAACAAGTATAGTTATTGTCGTTCTATCGATAATATAAGCATAATATGGCTAATAATATGAGTCAGATTGATAATAATAAGAGTAATAAGTATAGTAATTGTCGCTCTATCGATCATATAAGCATAATATGGCTAATAATATGAGTTAGATTGATAATAATAAGAGTAACAAGTATAGTAATTGTCGTTCTATCGATAATATAAGCATAATATGGTTAATAATATGAGTTAGATTGATAATAATAAGAGCAATATGTATAGTAATTGTCGTTCTATCGATCATATCTGCATAATATGGTTAATAATATGAGTTAGATTGATAATAATAAGAGTAATGAGTATAATAATTGTCGTCCTATCGATCATATCCACATAATATGGCCAATAATATGAGTTAGATTGATAATAATAAGAGTAATAAGTATAGTAATTGTCTTTCTATCGATCATATAAGAATAATATGGCTAATAATATGAGTTAGATTGATAATAATAAGAGTAACAAGTATCGTAATTGTCGTTCAATCGATCATATAAGCATAATATGGCTAATAATATGAGTTAGATTGATAATAATAAGAGTAATAAGTATAGTAATTGTCGTTCTATCGATCATATAAGCATAATATGACTAATAATATCAGTTAGATTGATAATAATAAGAGTAACAAGTATAGTAATTGTCGTTCAATCGATCATATAAGCATAATATGGCTAATAATATGAGTTAGATTGATAATAATAAGAGTAATAAGTATAGTAATTGTCGCTCTATCGATCATATAAGCATAATATGGCTAATAATATGAGTTAGATTGATAATAATAAGAGTAATAAATATAGTAATTGTCATTCTATCGATAATATAAGCATAATATGGCTAATCATATGAGTTAGATTGATAATAATAAGAGTAACAAGTATAGTAATTGTCGCTCAACCGATCATATAAGCATAATATGGCTAATAATATGAGTTAGATTGATAATAATAAGAGTAACAAGTATAGTAATTGTCGTTCTATCGATAATATAAGCATAATATGGTTAATAATATGAGTTAGATTGATAATAATAAGAGCAATATGTATAGTAATTGTCGTTCTATCGATCATATAATCATAATATGGCTAATAATATAAGTTAGATTGATAATAATAAGAGTAACAAGTATAGTAATTGTCGTTCTATCGATCATATAAGCATAATATGGCTAATAATATGAGTTAGATTGATAATAATAAGAGTAATAAGTATAGTAATTGTCGCTCTATCGATCATATAAGCATAATATGGCTAATAATATGAGTTAGATTGATAATAATAAGAGTAATAAATATAGTAATTGTCATTCTATCGATAATATAAGCATAATATGGCTAATCATATGGGTTAGATTGATAATAATAAGAGTAACAAGTATAGTAATTGTCGCTCAACCGATCATATAAGCATAATATGGCTAATAATATGAGTTAGATTGATAATAATAAGAGTAACAAGTATAGTAATTGTCGTTCTATCGATAATATAAGCATAATATGGTTAATAATATGAGTTAGATTGATAATAATAAGAGCAATATGTATAGTAATTGTCGTTCTATCGATCATATAAGCATAATATGGCTAATAATATAAGTTAGATTGATAATAATAAGAGTAACAAGTATAGTAATTGTCGTTCTATCGATAATATAAGCATAATATGGCTAATAATATGAGTTAGATTCATAATAGTAAGAGTAATGAGTATAATAATTGTCGTCCTATCGATCATATCCACATAATATGGCCAATAATATGAGTTAGATTGATAATAATAAGGGTAATAAGAATAGTAATTGTCGTTCTATCGATCATATAAGCATAATATAGCTAATAATATGAGTCAGGTTGATAATAACAAGGGTAACAAGTATAGTAATTGTCGATCTATCGATAATATAAGCATAAAATGGCTAATAATATGAGTTAAATTGATAATAATAAGAGTAATAAGTATAGTAATTGTCGTTCTATCGATCATATAAAAATAATATGGCTAATAATATGAGTTAGATTGATAATAATAAGAGTAACAAGTATCGTAATTGTCGTTCAATCGATCATATAAGCATAATATGGCTAATAATATGAGTTAGATTGATAATAATAAGAGTAATAAGTATAGTAATTGTCGTTCTATCGATCATATAAGCATAATATGACTAATAATATCAGTTAGATTGATAATAATAAGAGTAACAAGTATAGTAATTGTCGTTCAATCGATCATATAAGCATAATATGGCTAATAATATGAGTTAGATTGATAATAATAAGAGTAATAAGTATAGTAATTGTCGCTCTATCGATCATATAAGCATAATATGGCTAATAATATGAGTTAGATTGATAATAATAAGAGTAATAAGTATAGTAATTGTCATTCTATCGATAATATAAGCATAATATGGCTAATCATGAGTTAGATTGATAATAATAAGAGTAACAAGTATAGTAATTGTCGTTCTATCGATAATATGAGCATAATATGGTTAATAATATGAGTTAGATTGATAATAATAAGAGTAATATGTATAGTAATTGTCGCTCTATCGATCATATAAACATAATATGGCTAATAATATGAGTTAGATTGATAATAATAAGAGTAACAAGTATAGTAATTGTCGTTCTATCGATAATATAAGCATAATATGGCTAATAATATAAGTTAGATTGATAATAATAAGAGTAACAAGTATAGTAATTGTCGTTCTATCGATAATATAAGCATAATATGGCTAATAATATGAGTTAGATTCATAATAGTAAGAGTAATAAGTATAGTAATTGTCGTTCTATCGATCATATCTGCATAATATGGTTAATAATATGAGTTAGATTGATAATAGTAAGAGTAATGAGTATAATAATTGTCGTCCTATCGATCATATCCACATAATATGGCCAATAATATGAGTTAGATTGATAATAATAGGGGTAATAAGAATAGTAATTGTCGTTCTATCGATCATATAAGCATAATATAGCTAATAATATGAGTCAGATTGATAATAACAAGGGTAACAAGTATAGTAATTGTCGTTCTATCGATAATATAAGCATAATATGGTTAATAATATGAGTTAGATTGATAATAATAAGAGTAATATGTATAGTAATTGTCGCTCTATCGATCATATAAGCATAATATGGTTAATAATATGAGTTAGATTGATAATAATAAGAGTAATGAGTATAATAATTGTCGTCCTATCGATCATATCCACATAATATGGCCAATAATATGAGTTAGATTGATAATAATAAGAGTAATAAGTATAGTAATTGTCTTTCTATCGATCATATAAGAATAATATGGCTAATAATATGAGTTAGATTGATAATAATAAGAGTAACAAGTATCGTAATTGTCGTTCAATCGATCATATAAGCATAATATGGCTAATAATATGAGTTAGATTGATAATAATAAGAGTAATAAGTATAGTAATTGTCGTTCTATCGATCATATAAGCATAATATGACTAATAATATCAGTTAGATTGATAATAATAAGAGTAACAAGTATAGTAATTGTCGTTCAATCGATCATATAAGCATAATATGGCTAATAATATGAGTTAGATTGATAATAATAAGAGTAATAAGTATAGTAATTGTCGCTCTATCGATCATATAAGCATAATATGGCTAATAATATGAGTTAGATTGATAATAATAAGAGTAATAAATATAGTAATTGTCATTCTATCGATAATATAAGCATAATATGGCTAATCATATGAGTTAGATTGATAATAATAAGAGTAACAAGTATAGTAATTGTCGCTCAACCGATCATATAAGCATAATATGGCTAATAATATGAGTTAGATTGATAATAATAAGAGTAACAAGTATAGTAATTGTCGTTCTATCGATAATATAAGCATAATATGGTTAATAATATGAGTTAGATTGATAATAATAAGAGCAATATGTATAGTAATTGTCGTTCTATCGATCATATAATCATAATATGGCTAATAATATAAGTTAGATTGATAATAATAAGAGTAACAAGTATAGTAATTGTCGTTCTATCGATCATATAAGCATAATATGGCTAATAATATGAGTTAGATTGATAATAATAAGAGTAATAAGTATAGTAATTGTCGCTCTATCGATCATATAAGCATAATATGGCTAATAATATGAGTTAGATTGATAATAATAAGAGTAATAAATATAGTAATTGTCATTCTATCGATAATATAAGCATAATATGGCTAATCATATGGGTTAGATTGATAATAATAAGAGTAACAAGTATAGTAATTGTCGCTCAACCGATCATATAAGCATAATATGGCTAATAATATGAGTTAGATTGATAATAATAAGAGTAACAAGTATAGTAATTGTCGTTCTATCGATAATATAAGCATAATATGGTTAATAATATGAGTTAGATTGATAATAATAAGAGCAATATGTATAGTAATTGTCGTTCTATCGATCATATAAGCATAATATGGCTAATAATATAAGTTAGATTGATAATAATAAGAGTAACAAGTATAGTAATTGTCGTTCTATCGATAATATAAGCATAATATGGCTAATAATATGAGTTAGATTCATAATAGTAAGAGTAATGAGTATAATAATTGTCGTCCTATCGATCATATCCACATAATATGGCCAATAATATGAGTTAGATTGATAATAATAAGGGTAATAAGAATAGTAATTGTCGTTCTATCGATCATATAAGCATAATATAGCTAATAATATGAGTCAGGTTGATAATAACAAGGGTAACAAGTATAGTAATTGTCGATCTATCGATAATATAAGCATAAAATGGCTAATAATATGAGTTAAATTGATAATAATAAGAGTAATAAGTATAGTAATTGTCGTTCTATCGATCATATAAAAATAATATGGCTAATAATATGAGTTAGATTGATAATAATAAGAGTAACAAGTATCGTAATTGTCGTTCAATCGATCATATAAGCATAATATGGCTAATAATATGAGTTAGATTGATAATAATAAGAGTAATAAGTATAGTAATTGTCGTTCTATCGATCATATAAGCATAATATGACTAATAATATCAGTTAGATTGATAATAATAAGAGTAACAAGTATAGTAATTGTCGTTCAATCGATCATATAAGCATAATATGGCTAATAATATGAGTTAGATTGATAATAATAAGAGTAATAAGTATAGTAATTGTCGCTCTATCGATCATATAAGCATAATATGGCTAATAATATGAGTTAGATTGATAATAATAAGAGTAATAAGTATAGTAATTGTCTTTCTATCGATCATATAAGAATAATATGGCTAATAATATGAGTTAGATTGATAATAATAAGAGTAACAAGTATCGTAATTGTCGTTCAATCGATCATATAAGCATAATATGGCTAATAATATGAGTTAGATTGATAATAATAAGAGTAATAAGTATAGTAATTGTCGTTCTATCGATCATATAAGCATAATATGACTAATAATATCAGTTAGATTGATAATAATAAGAGTAACAAGTATAGTAATTGTCGTTCAATCGATCATATAAGCATAATATGGCTAATAATATGAGTTAGATTGATAATAATAAGAGTAATAAGTATAGTAATTGTCGCTCTATCGATCATATAAGCATAATATGGCTAATAATATGAGTTAGATTGATAATAATAAGAGTAATAAATATAGTAATTGTCATTCTATCGATAATATAAGCATAATATGGCTAATCATATGAGTTAGATTGATAATAATAAGAGTAACAAGTATAGTAATTGTCGCTCAACCGATCATATAAGCATAATATGGCTAATAATATGAGTTAGATTGATAATAATAAGAGTAACAAGTATAGTAATTGTCGTTCTATCGATAATATAAGCATAATATGGTTAATAATATGAGTTAGATTGATAATAATAAGAGCAATATGTATAGTAATTGTCGTTCTATCGATCATATAATCATAATATGGCTAATAATATAAGTTAGATTGATAATAATAAGAGTAACAAGTATAGTAATTGTCGTTCTATCGATCATATAAGCATAATATGGCTAATAATATGAGTTAGATTGATAATAATAAGAGTAATAAGTATAGTAATTGTCGCTCTATCGATCATATAAGCATAATATGGCTAATAATATGAGTTAGATTGATAATAATAAGAGTAATAAATATAGTAATTGTCATTCTATCGATAATATAAGCATAATATGGCTAATCATATGGGTTAGATTGATAATAATAAGAGTAACAAGTATAGTAATTGTCGCTCAACCGATCATATAAGCATAATATGGCTAATAATATGAGTTAGATTGATAATAATAAGAGTAACAAGTATAGTAATTGTCGTTCTATCGATAATATAAGCATAATATGGTTAATAATATGAGTTAGATTGATAATAATAAGAGCAATATGTATAGTAATTGTCGTTCTATCGATCATATAAGCATAATATGGCTAATAATATAAGTTAGATTGATAATAATAAGAGTAACAAGTATAGTAATTGTCGTTCTATCGATAATATAAGCATAATATGGCTAATAATATGAGTTAGATTCATAATAGTAAGAGTAATGAGTATAATAATTGTCGTCCTATCGATCATATCCACATAATATGGCCAATAATATGAGTAGATTGATAATAATAAGGGTAATAAGAATAGTAATTGTCGTTCTATCGATCATATAAGCATAATATAGCTAATAATATGAGTCAGGTTGATAATAACAAGGGTAACAAGTATAGTAATTGTCGATCTATCGATAATATAAGCATAAAATGGCTAATAATATGAGTTAAATTGATAATAATAAGAGTAATAAGTATAGTAATTGTCGTTCTATCGATCATATAAAAATAATATGGCTAATAATATGAGTTAGATTGAAAATAATAGGAGTAACAAGTATAGTTATTGTCGTTCTATCGATAATATAAGCATAATATGGCTAATAATATGAGTCAGATTGATAACATTAACAGTAATAAGTACAGTAATTGTCATTCAATCGATCATATAAGCATAATATGGCTAATAATATGAGTTAGATTGATAATAATAAGAGTAATAAGTATAGTAATTGTCGTTCTATCGATCATATAAGCATAATATGGCTAATCATGAGTTAGATTGATAATAATAAGATTAACAAGTATAGTAATTGTCGCTCAACCGAACATATAAGCATAATATGTCTAATAATATGAGTCAGATTGATAATAATAAGAGTAATAAGTATAGTAGTTGTCGTTCTATCGATCATATAAGCATAACATGGCTAATAATATGAGTTAGATTGATAATAATAAGAGTAACAAGTATAGTAATTGTCGTTCTATCGATAATATGAGCATAATATGGTTAATAATATGAGTTAGATTGATAATAATAAGAGTAATATGTATAGTAATTGTCGCTCTATCGATCATATAAACATAATATGGCTAATAATATGAGTTAGATTGATAATAATAAGAGTAACAAGTATAGTAATTGTCGTTCTATCGATAATATAAGCATAATATGGCTAATAATATAAGTTAGATTGATAATAATAAGAGTAACAAGTATAGTAATTGTCGTTCTATCGATAATATAAGCATAATATGGCTAATAATATGAGTTAGATTCATAATAGTAAGAGTAATAAGTATAGTAATTGTCGTTCTATCGATCATATCTGCATAATATGGTTAATAATATGAGTTAGATTGATAATAGTAAGAGTAATGAGTATAATAATTGTCGTCCTATCGATCATATCCACATAATATGGCCAATAATATGAGTTAGATTGATAATAATAGGGGTAATAAGAATAGTAATTGTCGTTCTATCGATCATATAAGCATAATATAGCTAATAATATGAGTCAGATTGATAATAACAAGGGTAACAAGTATAGTAATTGTCGTTCTATCGATAATATAAGCATAAAATGGCTAATAATATGAGTTAGATTGATAATAACAAGAGTAATAAGTATAGTAATTGTCGTTCTATCGATCATATAAGCTTAATATGGCTAATAATATGAGTTAGATTGATAATAATAGGAGTAACAAGTATAGTTATTGTCGTTCTATCGATAATATAAGCATAATATGGCTAATAATATGAGTTAGATTGATAATAATAAAAGTAACAAGTATAGTAATTGTCGTTCTATCGATCATATAAGCATAATATGGCTAATAATATCAGTTAGATTGACAATAATAAGAGTAACAAGTATAGTAATTGTCGTTCAATCGATCATATAAGCATAATATGGCTAATAATATGAGTTAGATTGATAATAATAAGAGTAACAAGTATAGTAATTGTCGTGCAATCGATCACATAAGCATAATATGGCTAATAATATCAGTTAGATTGATAATAATAAGTGTAATAAGTGTAGTAATTGTCGCTCTATCGATCATATAAGCATAATATGGATAATAATATGAGTTAGATTGATAAAAATAAGAGTAACAAGTATAGTAATTGTCGTCCTATCGATCCTATAAGCATAATATGGCTAATAGTATGAGTTAGATTGATAACAATAAGAGTAACAAGTATAGTAATTGTCGTTCAATCGATAATATAAGCTTAATATTTCTAATAATATGAGTTAGATTGATAACAATTAGAGTAACAAGTATAGTAATTGTCGTTCTATCGATCATATAAGCATAATATGGCTAATAATATGAGTTAGATTGATAATAGTAAGAGTAATAAGTATAGTAATTGTCGTTCTATCGATCATATCTGCATAATATGGTTAATAATATGAGTTAGATTGATAATAATAAGAGTAATGAGTATAGTAATTGTCGTCCTATCGATCATATCCACATAATATGGCCAATAATATGAGTTAGATTGATAATAATAACAGTAATAAGTATAGTAATTGTCATTCTATCGATCATATAAGCATAATATGGCTAATAATATGAGTTAGATTGATAATAATAAGAGTAACAAGTATAGTAATTGTCGTTCTATCGATCATATAAGCATAATATGGCTAATAATATGAGTTAGATTGATAATAATAAGAGTAACAAGTATAGTAATTGTCGTTCTATCGATAATATAAGCATAATATGGTTAATAATATGAGTTAGATTGATAATAATAAGAGTAATATGTATAGTAATTGTCGCTCTATCGATCATATAAGCATAATATGGCTAATAATATCAGTTAGATTGATAATAATAATAGTAACAAGTATAGTAATTGTCGTTCAATCGATCATATAAGCATAATATGGCTAATAATATGAGTGAGATTGATAATTATAAGTGTAATAAGTGTAGTAATTGTCGCTCTATCGATCATATAAGCATAATATGTCTAATAATATGAGTTAGATTGATAATAATAAGAGTAACAAGTATAGTAATTGTCGTTCTATCGATAATATAAGCATAATATGGTTAATAATATGAGTTAGATTGATAATAATAAGAGTAATATGTATAGTAATTGTCGCTCTATCGATCATATAAGCATAATATGGCTAATAATATGAGTTAGATTGATAATAATAAGAGTAACAAGTGTAGTAATTGTCGTTCTATCGATAATATAAGCATAATATGGCTAATAATATGAGTTAGATTGATAATAGTAAGAGTAATAAGTATAGTAATTGTCGTTCTATCGATCATATCTGCATAATATGGTTAATAATATGAGTTAGATTGATAATAATAGGAGTAACAAGTATAGTTATTGTCGTTCTATCGATAATATAAGCATAATATGGCTAATAATACGAGTTAGATTGATAACAATAACAGTAATAAGTATAGTAATTGTCATTCAATCGATCATATAAGCATAATATGGCTAATAATATGAGTTAGATTGATAATAATAACAATAATAAGTATAGTAATTGTCGTTCTATCGATCATATAAGCATAATATGGCTAATAATATGAGTTAGATTGATAATAATGAGAGTAACAAGAATAGTAATTGTCGTTCAATCGATCATATAATCATAATATGGCTAATAATATGAGTTATATTCATAATAATAAGAGTAATATGTATAGTAATTGTCGTTCTATCGATCATATAAGCATAATATGGCTAATAATATGAGTTAGATTGACAATAATAAGAGTAACAAGTATAGTTATTGTCGTTCTACCGATAATATAAGCATAATATGGCTAATAATATGAGTCAGATTGACAAGAGTAAGAGTAATAAGTATAGTAATTGTCATTCTATCGATCATATAAGCATAATATGGCTAATAATATGAGTCAGATTGATAATAATATCAGTAATAAGTATAGTAATTGTCGTTCAATCGATCATATAAGCATAATATGGCTAATAATATGAGTTAGATTGATAATAAAAACAATAATAAGTATAGTAATTGTCGTTCTATCGATCATATAAGCATAATATGGCTAATAATATGAGTTAGATTGATAATAACAAGAGTATTAAGTATAGTAATTGTCGTTCTATCGATAATATAAAAATAATATGGCTAATAATATCAGTTAGATTGATAATAACAAGAGTAATAAGTATAGTAATTGTCGTTCTATCTATAATATAAAAATAATATGGCTAATAATATGAGTTAGATTCATAATAGTTAGAGTAGTAAGTACAGTAATTGTCGTTCTATCGATCATATCTGCATAATATGGTTAATAATATGAGTTAGATTGATAATAATAAGAGTAATGAGTATAGTAATTGTCGTCCTATCGATCATATCCACATAATATGGCCAATAATATGAGTTAGATTGATAATAGTAAGAGTTATAAGTATAGTAATTGTCGTTCTATCGATCATATAAGCATAATATGGCTAATAATATGAGTTAGATTGATAATAATAAGAGTAATAAGTATAGTAATTGTCGTTCTATCGATCATATAAGCTTAATATGGCTAATAATATGAGTTAGATTGATAATAATAGGAGTAGCAAGTATAGTTATTGTCGTTCTATCGATAATATAAGCATAATATGGCTAATAATATGAGTTATATTCATAATAATAAGAGTAATATGTATAGTAATTGTCGTTCTATCGATCATATAAGCATAATATGGCTAATAATATGAGTTAGATTGATAATAAAAACAATAATAAGTATAGTAATTGTCGTTCTATCAATCATATAAGCATAATATGGCTAATAGTATGAGTTAGATTGATAATAACAAGAGTAATAAGTATAGTAATTGTCGTTCTATCGATAATATAAAAATAATATGGCTAATAATATGAGTTAGATTCATAATAGTAAGAGTAATAAGTATAGTAATTGTCGTTCTATCGATCATATCTGCATAATATGGCTAATAATATGAGTTAGATTGATAATAAAAACAATAATAAGTATAGTAATTGTCGTTCTATCGATCATATAAGCATAATATGGCTAATAATATGAGTTAGATTGATAATAATAAGAGTAACAAGTATAGTAATTGTCGTTCTATCGATAATATAAGCATAATATGGCTAATAATATGAGTTAGGTTGATAATAGTAAGAGAAATAAGTATAGTAATTGTCGTTCTATCGATCATATCTGCATAATATGGTTAATAATATGAGGTAGATTGATAATAATAAGAGTAATGAGTATAGTAATTGTCGTCCTATCGATCATATCCACATAATATGGCTAATAATATGAGTTAGATTGATAATAATAACAGTAATGAGTATAGTAATTGTCATTCTATCGATCATATAAGCATAATATGGCTAATAATATGAGTTAGATTGATAATAATAAGAGTAACAAGTATAGTAATTGTCGTTCTATCGATAATATAAGCATAATATGGCTAATAATATGAGTTAGATTCATAATAGTAAGAGTAATAAGTATAGTAATTGTCGTTCTATCGATCATATCTGCATAATATGGTTAATAATATGAGTTAGATTGATAATAGTAAGAGTAATGAGTATAATAATTGTCGTCCTATCGATCATATCCACATAATATGGCCAATAATATGAGTTAGATTGATAATAATAGGGGTAATAAGAATAGTAATTGTCGTTCTATCGATCATATAAGCATAATATAGCTAATAATATGAGTCAGATTGATAATAACAAGGGTAACAAGTATAGTAATTGTCGTTCTATCGATAATATAAGCATAAAATGGCTAATAATATGAGTTAGATTGATAATAACAAGAGTAATAAGTATAGTAATTGTCGTTCTATCGATCATATAAGCTTAATATGGCTAATAATATGAGTTAGATTGATAATAATAGGAGTAACAAGTATAGTTATTGTCGTTCTATCGATAATATAAGCATAATATGGCTAATAATATGAGTTAGATTGATAATAATAAAAGTAACAAATATAGTAATTGTCGTTCTATCGATCATATAAGCATAATATGGCTAATAATATCAGTTAGATTGACAATAATAAGAGTAACAAGTATAGTAATTGTCGTTCAATCGATCATATAAGCATAATATGGCTAATAATATGAGTTAGATTGATAATAATAAGAGTAACAAGTATAGTAATTGTCGTGCAATCGATCACATAAGCATAATATGGCTAATAATATCAGTTAGATTGATAATAATAAGTGTAATAAGTGTAGTAATTGTCGCTCTATCGATCATATAAGCATAATATGGATAATAATATGAGTTAGATTGATAAAAATAAGAGTAACAAGTATAGTAATTGTCGTAATATCGATCCTATAAGCATAATATGGCTAATAGTATGAGTTAGATTGATAACAATAAGAGTAACAAGTATAGTAATTGTCGTTCAATCGATCATATAAGCTTAATATTTCTAATAATATGAGTTAGATTGATAACAATTAGAGTAACAAGTATAGTAATTGTCGTTCTATCGATCATATCTGCATAATATGGTTAATAATATGAGTTAGATTGATAATAATAAGAGTAATGAGTATAGTAATTGTCGTCCTATCGATCATATCCACATAATATGGCCAATAATATGAGTTAGATTGATAATAGTAAGAGTTATAAGTATAGTAATTGTCGTTCTATCGATCATATAAGCATAATATGGCTAATAATATGAGTTAGATTGATAATAATAAGAGTAATAAGTATAGTAATTGTCGTTCTATCGATCATATAAGCTTAATATGGCTAATAATATGAGTTAGATTGATAATAATAGGAGTAGCAAGTATAGTTATTGTCGTTCTATCGATAATATAAGCATAATATGGCTAATAATATGAGTTATATTCATAATAATAAGAGTAATATGTATAGTAATTGTCGTTCTATCGATCATATAAGCATAATATGGCTAATAATATGAGTTAGATTGATAATAAAAACAATAATAAGTATAGTAATTGTCGTTCTATCAATCATATAAGCATAATATGGCTAATAGTATGAGTTAGATTGATAATAACAAGAGTAATAAGTATAGTAATTGTCGTTCTATCGATAATATAAAAATAATATGGCTAATAATATGAGTTAGATTCATAATAGTAAGAGTAATAAGTATAGTAATTGTCGTTCTATCGATCATATCTGCATAATATGGCTAATAATATGAGTTAGATTGATAATAAAAACAATAATAAGTATAGTAATTGTCGTTCTATCGATCATATAAGCATAATATGGCTAATAATATGAGTTAGATTGATAATAATAAGAGTAACAAGTATAGTAATTGTCGTTCTATCGATAATATAAGCATAATATGGCTAATAATATGAGTTAGGTTGATAATAGTAAGAGAAATAAGTATAGTAATTGTCGTTCTATCGATCATATCTGCATAATATGGTTAATAATATGAGGTAGATTGATAATAATAAGAGTAATGAGTATAGTAATTGTCGTCCTATCGATCATATCCACATAATATGGCTAATAATATGAGTTAGATTGATAATAATAACAGTAATGAGTATAGTAATTGTCATTCTATCGATCATATAAGCATAATATGGCTAATAATATGAGTTAGATTGATAATAATAAGAGTAACAAGTATAGTAATTGTCGTTCTATCGATAATATAAGCATAATATGGCTAATAATATGAGTTAGATTCATAATAGTAAGAGTAATAAGTATAGTAATTGTCGTTCTATCGATCATATCTGCATAATATGGTTAATAATATGAGTTAGATTGATAATAGTAAGAGTAATGAGTATAATAATTGTCGTCCTATCGATCATATCCACATAATATGGCCAATAATATGAGTTAGATTGATAATAATAGGGGTAATAAGAATAGTAATTGTCGTTCTATCGATCATATAAGCATAATATAGCTAATAATATGAGTCAGATTGATAATAACAAGGGTAACAAGTATAGTAATTGTCGTTCTATCGATAATATAAGCATAAAATGGCTAATAATATGAGTTAGATTGATAATAACAAGAGTAATAAGTATAGTAATTGTCGTTCTATCGATCATATAAGCTTAATATGGCTAATAATATGAGTTAGATTGATAATAATAGGAGTAACAAGTATAGTTATTGTCGTTCTATCGATAATATAAGCATAATATGGCTAATAATATGAGTTAGATTGATAATAATAAAAGTAACAAATATAGTAATTGTCGTTCTATCGATCATATAAGCATAATATGGCTAATAATATCAGTTAGATTGACAATAATAAGAGTAACAAGTATAGTAATTGTCGTTCAATCGATCATATAAGCATAATATGGCTAATAATATGAGTTAGATTGATAATAATAAGAGTAACAAGTATAGTAATTGTCGTGCAATCGATCACATAAGCATAATATGGCTAATAATATCAGTTAGATTGATAATAATAAGTGTAATAAGTGTAGTAATTGTCGCTCTATCGATCATATAAGCATAATATGGATAATAATATGAGTTAGATTGATAAAAATAAGAGTAACAAGTATAGTAATTGTCGTAATATCGATCCTATAAGCATAATATGGCTAATAGTATGAGTTAGATTGATAACAATAAGAGTAACAAGTATAGTAATTGTCGTTCAATCGATCATATAAGCTTAATATTTCTAATAATATGAGTTAGATTGATAACAATTAGAGTAACAAGTATAGTAATTGTCGTTCTATCGATCATATAAGCATAATATGGTTAATAATATGAGTTAGATTGATAATAATAAGAGTAATGAGTATAGCAATTGTCGTCCTATCGATCATATCCACATAATATGGCCAATAATATGAGTTAGATTGATAATAATAAGAGTAATAAGTATAGTAATTGTCATTCTATCGATCATATAAGCATAATATGGCTAATAATATGAGTTAGATTGATAATAATAAGAGTAACAAGTATAGTAATTGTCGTTCTATCGATCATATAAGCATAATATGGCTAATAATATGAGTTAGATTGATAATAATAAGAGTAACAAGTATAGTAATTGTCGTTCTATCGATAATATAAGCATAATATGGTTAATAATATGAGTTAGATTGATAATAATAAGAGTAATATGTATAGTAATTGTCGCTCTATCGATCATATAAGCATAATATGGCTAATAATATCAGTTAGATTGATAATAATAATAGTAACAAGTATAGTAATTGTCGTTCAATCGATCATATAAGCATAATATGGCTAATAATATGAGTGAGATTGATAATTATAAGTGTAATAAGTGTAGTAATTGTCGCTCTATCGATCATATAAGCATAATATGTCTAATAATATGAGTTAGATTGATAATAATAAGAGTAACAAGTATAGTAATTGTCGTTCTATCGATAATATAAGCATAATATGGTTAATAATATGAGTTAGATTGATAATAATAAGAGTAATATGTATAGTAATTGTCGCTCTATCGATCATATAAGCATAATATGGCAAATAATATGAGTTAGATTGATAATAATAAGAGTAACAAGTGTAGTAATTGTCGTTCTATCGATAATATAAGCATAATATGGCTAATAATATGAGTTAGATTGATAATAGTAAGAGTAATAAGTATAGTAATTGTCGTTCTATCGATCATATCTGCATAATATGGTTAATAATATGAGTTAGATTGATAATAATAGGAGTAACAAGTATAGTTATTGTCGTTCTATCGATAATATAAGCATAATATGGCTAATAATACGAGTTAGATTGATAACAATAACAGTAATAAGTATAGTAATTGTCATTCAATCGATCATATAAGCATAATATGGCTAATAATATGAGTTAGATTGATAATAATAACAATAATAAGTATAGTAATTGTCGTTCTATCGATCATATAAGCATAATATGGCTAATAATATGAGTTAGATTGATAATAATGAGAGTAACAAGAATAGTAATTGTCGTTCAATCGATCATATAATCATAATATGGCTAATAATATGAGTTATATTCATAATAATAAGAGTAATATGTATAGTAATTGTCGTTCTATCGATCATATAAGCATAATATGGCTAATAATATGAGTTAGATTGACAATAATAAGAGTAACAAGTATAGTTATTGTCGTTCTACCGATAATATAAGCATAATATGGCTAATAATATGAGTCAGATTGACAAGAGTAAGAGTAATAAGTATAGTAATTGTCATTCTATCGATCATATAAGCATAATATGGCTAATAATATGAGTTAGATTGATAATAATATCAGTAATAAGTATAGTAATTGTCGTTCAATCGATCATATAAGCATAATATGGCTAATAATATGAGTTAGATTGATAATAAAAACAATAATAAGTATAGTAATTGTCGTTCTATCGATCATATAAGCATAATATGGCTAATAATATGAGTTAGATTGATAATAACAAGAGTATTAAGTATAGTAATTGTCGTTCTATCGATAATATAAAAATAATATGGCTAATAATATCAGTTAGATTGATAATAACAAGAGTAATAAGTATAGTAATTGTCGTTCTATCGATAATATAAAAATAATATGGCTAATAATATGAGTTAGATTCATAATAGTTAGAGTAGTAAGTACAGTAATTGTCGTTCTATCGATCATATCTGCATAATATGGTTAATAATATGAGTTAGATTGATAATAATAAGAGTAATGAGTATAGTAATTGTCGTCCTATCGATCATATCCACATAATATGGCCAATAATATGAGTTAGATTGATAATAGTAAGAGTTATAAGTATAGTAATTGTCGTTCTATCGATCATATAAGCATAATATGGCTAATAATATGAGTTAGATTGATAATAATAAGAGTAATAAGTATAGTAATTGTCGTTCTATCGATCATATAAGCTTAATATGGCTAATAATATGAGTTAGATTGATAATAATAGGAGTAGCAAGTATAGTTATTGTCGTTCTATCGATAATATAAGCATAATATGGCTAATAATATGAGTTATATTCATAATAATAAGAGTAATATGTATAGTAATTGTCGTTCTATCGATCATATAAGCATAATATGGCTAATAATATGAGTTAGGTTGACAATAATAAGAGTAACAAGTATAGTCATTGTCGTTCTACCGATAATATAAGCATAATATGGCTAATAATATGAGTCAGATTGACAAGAGTAAGAGTAATAAGTATAGTAATTGTCATTCTATCGATCATATAAGCATAATATGGCTAATAATATGAGTTAGATTGATAATAATATCAGTAATAAGTATAGTAATTGTCGTTCAATCGATCATATAAGCATAATATGGCTAATAATATGAGTTAGATTGATAATAAAAACAATAATAAGTATAGTAATTGTCGTTCTATCAATCATATAAGCATAATATGGCTAATAGTATGAGTTAGATTGATAATAACAAGAGTAATAAGTATAGTAATTGTCGTTCTATGGATAATATAAAAATAATATGGCTAATAATATGAGTTAGATTCATAATAGTAAGAGTAATAAGTATAGTAATTGTCGTTCTATCGATCATATCTGCATAATATGGCTAATAATATGAGTTAGATTGATAATAAAAGCAATAATAAGTATAGTAATTGTCGTTCTATCGATCATATAAGCATAATATGGCTAATAATATGAGTTAGATTGATAATAATAAGAGTAACAAGTATAGTAATTGTCGTTCTATCGATAATATAAGCATAATATGGCTAATAATATGAGTTAGGTTGATAATAGTAAGAGAAATAAGTATAGTAATTGTCGTTCTATCGATCATATCTGCATAATATGGTTAATAATATGAGTTAGATTGATAATAATAAGAGTAATGAGTATAGTAATTGTCGTCCTATCGATCATATCCACATAATATGGCTAATAATATGAGTTAGATTGATAATAATAACAGTAATGAGTATAGTAATTGTCATTCTATCGATCATATAAGCATAATATGGCTAATAATATGAGTTAGATTGATAATAAAAACAATAATAAGTATAGTAATTGTCGTTCTATCGATCATATAAGCATAATATGGCTAATAATATGAGTTAGATTGATAATAACAAGAGTAATAAGTATAGTAATTGTCGTTCTATCGATAATATAAAAATAATATGGCTAATAATATGAGTTAGATTCATAATAGTTAGAGCAATAAGTATAGTAATTGTCGTTCTATCGATCATATCTGCATAATATGGTTAATAATATGAGTTAGATTGATAATAATAAGAGTAATGAGTATAGTAATTGTCGTCCTATCGATCATATCCACATAATATGGCCAATAATATGAGTTAGATTGATAATAGTAAGAGTAATAAGTATAGTAATTGTCGTTCTATCGATCATATAAGCATAATATGGCTAATAATATGAGTTAGATTGATAATAATAAGAGTAATAAGTATAGTAATTGTCGTTCTATCGATCATATAAGCTTAATATGGCTAATAATATGAGTTAGATTGATAATAATTGGAGGTGCAAGTATAGTTATTGTCGTTCTATCGATAATATAAGCATAATATGGCTAATAATATGAGTTATATTCATAATAATAAGAGTAATATGTATAGTAATTGTCGTTCTACCGATAATATAAGCATAATATGGCTAATAATATGAGTCAGATTGACAAGAGTAAGAGTAATAAGTATAGTAATTGTCATTCTATCGATCATATAAGCATAATATGGCTAATAATATGAGTTAGATTGATAATAATATCAGTAATAAGTATAGTAATTGTCGTTCAATCGATCATATAAGCATAATATGGCTAATAATATGAGTTAGATTGATAATAAAAACAATAATAAGTATAGTAATTGTCGTTCTATCGATCATATCTGCATAATATGGTTAATAATATGAGTTAGATTGATAATAATAAGAGTAATGAGTATAGTAATTGTCGTCCTATCGATCATATCCACATAATATGGCTAATAATATGAGTTAGATTGATAATAATAACAGTAATGAGTATAGTAATTGTCATTCTATCGATCATATAAGCATAATATGGCTAATAATATGAGTTAGATTGATAATAAAAACAATAATAAGTATAGTAATTGTCGTTCTATCGATCATATAAGCATAATATGGCTAATAATATGAGTTAGATTGATAATAACAAGAGTAATAAGTATAGTAATTGTCGTTCTATCGATAATATAAAAATAATATGGCTAATAATATGAGTTAGATTCATAATAGTTAGAGCAATAAGTATAGTAATTGTCGTTCTATCGATCATATCTGCATAATATGGTTAATAATATGAGTTAGATTGATAATAATAAGAGTAATGAGTATAGTAATTGTCGTCCTATCGATCATATCCACATAATATGGCCAATAATATGAGTTAGATTGATAATAGTAAGAGTAATAAGTATAGTAATTGTCGTTCTATCGATCATATAAGCATAATATGGCTAATAATATGAGTTAGATTGATAATAATAAGAGTAATAAGTATAGTAATTGTCGTTCTATCGATCATATAAGCTTAATATGGCTAATAATATGAGTTAGATTGATAATAATAGGAGGTGCAAGTATAGTTATTGTCGTTCTATCGATAATATAAGCATAATATGGCTAATAATATGAGTTATATTCATAATAATAAGAGTAATATGTATAGTAATTGTCGTTCTATCGATCATATAAGCATAATATGGCTAATAATATGAGTTAGATTGACAATAATAAGAGTAACAAGTATAGTTATTGTCGTTCTACCGATAATATAAGCATAATATGGCTAATAATATGAGTCAGATTGACAAGAGTAAGAGTAATAAGTATAGTAATTGTCATTCTATCGATCATATAAGCATAATATGGCTAATAATATGAGTTAGATTGACAATAATATCAGTAATAAGTATACTAATTGTCGTTCAATCGATCATATAAGCATAATATGGCTAATAATATGAGTTAGATTGATAATAAAAACAATAATAAGTATAGTAATTGTCGTTCTATCGATCATATAAGCATAATATGGCTAATAATATGAGTTAGATTGATAATAACAAGAGTAATAAGTATAGTAATTGTCGTTCTATCGATCATATAAGCATAATATGGCTAATAATATGACTTAGATTGATAATAACAAGAGTAATAAGTAT
This sequence comes from Megachile rotundata, assembly GCF_050947335.1. Lineage (NCBI taxonomy): Eukaryota > Metazoa > Arthropoda > Insecta > Hymenoptera > Megachilidae > Megachile > Megachile rotundata. The sequence continues at coordinate 21,085 of NW_027473595.1, read as the reverse complement.
AGTAATTGTCGTTCTATCGATAATATAAAAATAATATGGCTAATAATATGAGTTAGATTCATAATAGTAAGAGTAATAAGTATAGTAATTGTCGTTCTATCGATCATATCTGCATAATATGGCTAATAATATGAGTTAGATTGATAATAAAAACAATAATAAGTATAGTAATTGTCGTTCTATCGATCATATAAGCATAATATGGCTAATAATATGAGTTAGATTGATAATAATAAGAGTAATGAGTATAGTAATTGTCGTCCTATCGATCATATCCACATAATATGGCTAATAATATGAGTTAGATTGATAATAATAACAGTAATGAGTATAGTAATTGTCATTCTATCGATCATATAAGCATAATATGGCTAATAATATGAGTTAGATTGATAATAAAAACAATAATAAGTATAGTAATTGTCGTTCTATCGATCATATAAGCATAATATGGCTAATAATATGAGTTAGATTGATAATAACAAGAGTAATAAGTATAGTAATTGTCGTTCTATCGATAATATAAAAATAATATGGCTAATAATATGAGTTAGATTCATAATAGTTAGAGTAATAAGTATAGTAATTGTCGTTCTATCGATCATATCTGCATAATATGGTTAATAATATGAGTTAGATTGATAATAATAAGAGTAATGAGTATAGTAATTGTCGTCCTATCGATCATATCCACATAATATGGCCAATAATATGAGTTAGATTGATAATAGTAAGAGTAATAAGTATAGTAATTGTCGTTCTATCGATCATATAAGCATAATATGGCTAATAATATGAGTTAGATTGATAATAATAAGAGTAATAAGTATAGTAATTGTCGTTCTATCGATCATATAAGCTTAATATGGCTAATAATATGAGTTAGATTGATAATAATAGGAGGTGCAAGTATAGTTATTGTCGTTCTATCGATAATATAAGCATAATATGGCTAATAATATGAGTTATATTCATAATAATAAGAGTAATATGTATAGTAATTGTCGTTCTATCGATCATATAAGCATAATATGGCTAATAATATGAGATAGATTGATAATAAAAACAATAATAAGTATAGTAATTGTCGTTCTATCGATCATATAAGCATAATATGGCCAATAATATGAGTTAGATTGATAATAGTAAGAGTAATAAGTATAGTAATTGTCGTTCTATCGATCATATCTGCATAATATGGCTAATAATATGAGTTAGATTGATAATAAAAACAATAATAAGTATAGTAATTGTCGTTCTATCGATCATATAAGCATAATATGGCTAATAATATGAGTTAGATTGATAATAATAAGAGTAACAAGTATAGTAATTGTCGTTCTATCGATAATATAAGCATAATATGGCTAATAATATGAGTTAGGTTGATAATAGTAAGAGAAATAAGTATAGTAATTGTCGTTCTATCGATCATATCTGCATAATATGGTTAATAATATGAGTTAGATTGATAATAATAAGAGTAATGAGTATAGTAATTGTCGTCCTATCGATTATATCCACATAATATGGCTAATAATATGAGTTAGATTGATAATAATAACAGTAATGAGTATAGTAATTGTCATTCTATCGATCATATAAGCATAATATGGCTAATAATATGAGTTAGATTGATAATAAAAACAATAATAAGTATAGTAATTGTCGTTCTATCGATCATATAAGCATAATATGGCTAATAATATGAGTTAGATTGATAATAACAAGAGTAATAACTATAGTAATTGTCGTTCTATCGATAATATAAAAATAATATGGCTAATAATATGAGTTAGATTCATAATAGTTAGAGTAATAAGTATAGTAATTGTCGTTCTATCGATCATATCTGCATAATATGGTTAATAATATGGGTTAGATTGATAATAATAAGAGTAATGAGTATAGTAATTGTCGTCCTATCGATCATATCCACGTAAGATGGCCAATAATATGAGTTAGATTGATAATAGTAAGAGTAATAAGTATAGTAATTGTCGTTCTATCGATCATATAAGCATAATATGGCTAATAATATGAGTTAGATTGATAATAATAAGAGTAATAAGTATAGTAATTGTCGTTCTATCGATCATATAAGCTTAATATGGCTAATAATATGAGTTAGATTGATAATAATAGGAGTAGCAAGTATAGTTATTGTCGTTCTATCGATAATATAAGCATAATATGGCTAATAATATGAGTTAGATTGATAATAATAACAGTAATAAGTATAGTAATTGTCATTCAATCGATCATATAAGCATAATATGGCTAATAATATGAGTTAGATTGATAATAATAACAATAATAAGTATAGTAATTGTCGTTCTATCGATCATATAAGCATAATATGGCTAATAATATGAGTTAGATTGATAATAATGAGAGTAACAAGAATAGTAATTGTCGTTCAATCGATCATATAAGCATAATATGGCTAATAATATCAGTTAGATTGATAAAAGAAAGAGTAATGAGTATAGTAATTGTCATACTATCGATCATATAAGCATAATATGGCTAATAATATGAGTTAGATTGATAATAATAAGAGTAATGAGTATAGTAATTGTCGTCCTATCGATCATATCCACATAATATGGCTAATAATATGAGTTAGATTGATAATAATAACAGTAATGAGTATTGTAATTGTCATTCTATCGATCATATAAGCACAATATGGCTAATAATATGAGTTAGATTGATAATAAAAACAATAATAAGTATAGTAATTGTCGTCCTATCGATCATATCCACGTAATATGGCCAATAATATGAGTTAGATTGATAATAGTAAGAGTAATAAGTATAGTAATTGTCGTTCTATCGATCATATAAGCATAATATGGCTAATAATATGAGTTAGATTGATAATAATAAGAGTAATAAGTATAGTAATTGTCGTTCTATCGATCATATAAGCTTAATATGGCTAATAATATGAGTTAGATTGATAATAATAGGAGTAGCAAGTATAGTTATTGTCGTTCTATCGATAATATAAGCATAATATGGCTAATAATATGAGTTAGATTGATAATAATAACAGTAATAAGTATAGTAATTGTCATTCAATCGATCATATAAGCATAATATGGCTAATAATATGAGTTAGATTGATAATAATAACAATAATAAGTATAGTAATTGTCGTTCTATCGATCATATAAGCATAATATGGCTAATAATATGAGTTAGATTGATAATAATGAGAGTAACAAGAATAGTAATTGTCGTTCAATCGATCATATAAGCATAATATGGCTAATAATATCAGTTAGATTGATAAAAGTAAGAGTAATGAGTATAGTAATTGTCATACTATCGATCATATAAGCATAATATGGCTAATAATATGAGTTAGATTGATAATAATAAGAGTAATGAGTATAGTAATTGTCGTCCTATCGATCATATCCACATAATATGGCTAATAATTTGAGTTAGATTGATAATAATAACAGTAATGAGTATTGTAATTGTCATTCTATCGATCATATAAGCACAATATGGCTAATAATATGAGTTAGATTGATAATAAAAACAATAATAAGTATAGTAATTGTCGTTCTATCGATCATATAAGCATAATATGGCTAATAATATGAGTTAGATTGATAATAACAAGAGTAATAAGTACAGTAATTGTCGTTCTATCGATCATATCTGCATAATATGGTTAATAATATGAGTTAGATTGATAATAATAAGAGTAATGAGTATAGTAATTGTCGTCCTATCGATCATATCCACATAATATGGCCAATAATATGAGTTAGATTGATAATAATAAGAGTAACAAGTATAGTTATTGTCGTTCAATCGATCATATAAGCATAATATGGCTAATAATATGAGTTAGATTGATAATAATAAGAGTAATAAGTATAGTAATTGTCGCTCTATCGATCATATCTGCATGATATGGTGAATAATATGAGTTAGATTGATAATAATAAGAGTAATGAGTATAGTAATTGTCGTCCTATCGATCATATCCACATAATATGGCCAATAATACGAGTTAGTTTGATATTAATAAGAGTAATAAGTATAGTAATTGTCGTTCTATCGATCATATAAGCATAATATGGCTAATAATATGAGTTAGATTGATAATAATAAGAGTAATAAGTATAGTAATTGTCGTTCTATCGATCATATAAGCTTAATATTTCTAATAATATGAGTTAGATTGATAATAATAAGAGTAACAAGTATAGTTATTGTCGTTCTATCGATAATATAAGCATAATATGGCTAATAATATGAGTTGGATTGACAACAGTAAGAGTACTAAGTATAGTAACTGTCATTCTGTCGATCATATAAGCATAATGTGGCTAATAATATGAGTTAGATTGATAATAATAACAGTAATAAGAATAGTAATTGTCATTCTATCGATCATATAAGCATAATATGGCTAATAATATGAGTTAGATTGATAATAACAACAATAATAAGTATAGTAATTGTCGTTCTATCGATCATATAAGCATAATATGGCTAATAATATGAGTTAGATTGATAATAATGAGAGTAACAAGTATAGTAATTGTCATTCAATCGATCATATAAGCATAATATGGCTAATAATATGAGTTAGATTGATAAAAGTAAGAGTAATATGTATAGTAATTGCCATTCTATCGATCATATAAGCATAATATGGCTAATAATATGAGTTAGATTGATAATAATGAGAGTAACAGGTTTAGAAATTGTCGTTCAATCGATCATATAAGCATAATATGGCTAATAATATGAGTTAGATTGATAATAATGAGAGTAACAAGTATAGAAATTGTCGTTCAATCGATCATATAAGCATAATATGGCTAATAATATGAGTTAGATTGATAAAAATAAGAGTAACAAGTATAGTAATTGTCGTCCTATCGATCATATAAGCATAATATGGCTTATAATATGAGTTAGATTGATAATAATAAGAGTAAGAAGTATAGTAATTGTCGTTCTATCGATCCTATAAGCATAATAGGGCTAATAGTATGAGTTAGATTGATAACAATAAGAGTAACAAGTATAGTAATTGTCGTTCAATCGATCATATAATCTTAATATTTCTAATAATATGAGTTAGATTGATAATAATAAGAGTAACAAGTATTGTTATTGTCGTTCAATCGATCATATAAGCATAATATGGCTAATAATATGAGTTAGATTGATAAAAATAAGAGTAACAAGTATAGTAATTGTCGTCCTATAGATCATATAAGCATAATATGGCTAATAATATGAGTTAGATTGATAATAATAAGAGTAAGAAGTATAGTAATTGTCGTTCTATCGATCCTATAAGCATAATATGGCTAATAGTATGAGTTAGGTTGATAACAATAAGAGTAACAAGTATAGTAATTGTCGTTCTATCGATCATATAAGCATAATATGGCTAATAATATGAGTTACATTGATAATAATAAGAGTAATAAGTATAATAATTGTCGTTCTATCGATCATATAAGCTTAATATTTCTAATAATATGAGTTAGATTAATAATAATAAGAGTAACAAGTATAGTAATTGTCGTCCTATAGATCATATAAGCATAATATGGCTAATAATATGAGTTAGATTGATAATAATAAGAGTAACAAGTATAGTTATTGTCGTTCTATCGATAATATAAGCATAATATGGCTAATAATATGGGTTAGATTGACAACAGTAAGAGTACTTAGTATAGTAACTGTCATTCTATCGATCATATAAGCATAATATGGCTAATAATATGAGTTAGATTGACAACAGTAAGAGTACTAAGTATAGTAACTGTCATTCTATCGATCATATAAGCATAATATGGCTAATAATATGAGTTAGATTGATAATAATAACAGTAATAAGAATAGTAATTGTCGTTCTATCTTTCATATAAGCATAATATGGCTAATAATATGAGTTAGATTGATAAAAGTAAGAGTAATATGTATAGTAATTGCCATTCTATCGATCATATAAGCATAATATGGCTAATAATATGAGTTAGATTGATAATAATGAGAGTAACAGGTTTAGAAATTGTCGTTCAATCGATCATATAAGCATAATATGGCCAATAATATGAGTTAGATTGATATTAATAAGAGTAATAAGTATAGTAATTGTCGTTCTATCGATCATATAAGCATAATATGGCTAATAATATGAGTTAGATTGATAATAATAAGAGTAATAAGTATAGTAATTGTCGTTCTATCGATCATATAAGCTTAATATTTCTAATAATATGAGTTAGATTGATAATAATAAGAGTAACAAGTATAGTTATTGTCGTTCTATCGATAATATAAGCATAATATGGCTAATAATATGAGTTAGATTGACAACAGTAAGAGTACTAAGTATAGTAACTGTCATTCTGTCGATCATATAAGCATAATATGGCTAATAATATGAGTTAGATTGATATTAATAAGAGTAATAAGTATAGTAATTGTCGTTCTATCGATCATATAAGCATAATATGGCTAATAATATGAGTTAGATTGATAATAACAAGAGTAATAAGTATAGTAATTGTCGTTCTATCGATAATATAAAAATAATATGGCTAATAATATGAGTTAGATTCATAATAGTAAGAGTAATAAGTATAGTAATTGTCGTTCTATCGATCATGTCTGCATAATATGGTTAATAATATGAGTTAGATTGATAATAATAAGAGTAATGAGTATAGTAATTGTCGTCCTATCGATCATATCCACATAATATGGCCAATAATATGAGTTAGATTGATAATAGTAAGAGTAATAAGTATAGTAATTGTCGTTCTATCGATCATATAAGCATAATATGGCTAATAATATGAGTTAGATTGATAATAATAAGAGTAATAAGTATAGTAATTGTCGTTCTATCGATCATATAAGCTTAATATGGCTAATAATATGAGTTAGATTGATAATAATAGGAGTAGCAAGTATAGTTATTGTCGTTCTATCGATAATATAAGCATAATATGGCTAATAATATGAGTTAGATTGATAATAATAACAGTAATAAGTATAGTAATTGTCATTCAATCGATCATATAAACATAATATGGCTAATAATATGAGTTAGATTCGTAATATTAAGAGTAATAAGTATAGTAATTGTCGTTCTATCGATCATATAAGCATAATATGGCTAATAATATGAGTTAGATTGATAATAACAAGAGTAATAAGTATAGTAATTGTCGTTCTATCGATAATATAAAAATAATATGGCTAATAATATGAGTTAGATTCATAATAGTAAGAGTAATAAGTATAGTAATTGTCGTTCTATCGATCATATAAGCATAATATGGCTAATAATATGAGTTAGATTGATAATAACAAGAGTAATAAGTATAGTAATTGTCGTTCAATCGATCATATAAGCATAATATGGCTAATAATATGAGTTAGATTGATGAAAGTAAGAGTAATAAGTATAGTAATTGTCGTTCTATCGATCATATAAGCATAATATGGCTAATAATATGAGTTAGATTGATAATAATAACAATAATAAGTACAGTAATTGTCGTTCTATCGATCATATAAGCATAATATGGATAATAATATGAGTTAGATTGATAATAATGAGAGTAACAAGAATAGTAATTGTCGTACAATCGATCATATAAGCATAATATGGCTAATAATATGAGCTAGATTGATAAAAGTAAGAGTAATAAGTATAGTAATTGTCATTCTATCGATCATATAAGCATAATATGGCTAATAATATGAGTTAGATTGATAATAATAACAGTAATGAGTACAGTAATTGTCATTCTATCGATCATATAAGCATAATATGGCTAATAATATGAGTTGGATTGACAACAGTAAGAGTACTAAGTATAGTAACTGTCATTCTGTCGATCATATAAGCATAATATGGCTAATAATATGAGTTAGATTGACAACAGTAAGAGTACTAAGTATAGTAACTGTCATTCTATCGATCATATAAGCATAATATGGCTAATAATATGAGTTAGATTGATAATAATAACAGTAATAAGAATAGTAATTGTCGTTCTATCTTTCATATAAGCATAATATGGCTAATAATATGAGCTAGATTGATAAAAGTAAGAGTAATATGTATAGTAATTGCCATTCTATCGATCATATAAGCATAATATGGCTAATAATATGAGTTAGATTGATAATAATGAGAGTAACAGGTTTAGAAATTGTCGTTCAATCGATCATATAAGCATAATATGGCCAATAATATGAGTTAGATTGATATTAATAAGAGTAATAAGTATAGTAATTGTCGTTCTATCGATCATATAAGCATAATATGGCTAATAATATGAGTTAGATTGATAATAATAAGAGTAATAAGTATAGTAATTGTCGTTCTATCGATCATATAAGCATAATATGGCTAATAATATGAGTTAGATTGATAATAATGAGAGTAACAAGAATAGTAATTGTAGTTCAATCGATCATATAAGCATAATATGGCTAATAATATGAGTTAGATTGATAAAAGTAAGAGTAATGAGTATAGTAATTGTCATACTATCGATCATATAAGCATAATATGGCTAATAATATGAGTTAGATTGATAATAATAAGAGTATTGAGGATAGTAATTGTCGTCCTATCGATCATATCCACATAATATGGCTAATAATATGAGTTAGATTGATAATAATAACAGTAATGAGTACAGTAATTGTCATTCTATCGATCATATAAGCACAATATGGCTAATAATATGAGTTAGATTGATAATAAAAACAATAATAAGTATAGTAATTGTCGTTCTATCGATCATATAAGCATAATATGGCTAATAATATGAGTTAGATTGATAATAACAAGAGTAATAAGTATAGTAATTGTCGTTCTATCGATAATATAGAAATAATATGGCTAATAATATGAGTTAGATTCATAATAGTAAGAGTAATAAGTATAGTAATTGTCGTTCTATCGATCATATCTGCATAATATGGTTAATAATATGAGTTAGATTGATAATAATAAGAGTAATGAGTATAGTAATTGTCGTCCTATCGATCATATTCACATAATATGGCCAATAATATGAGTTAGATTGATAATAGTAAGAGTAATAAGTATAGTAATTGTCGTTCTATCGATCATATCTGCATAATATGGTTAATAATGTGAGTTAGATTGATAATAATAAGAGTAATGAGTATAGTAATTGTCGTCCTATCGATCATATCCACATAATATGGCCAATAATATGAGTTAGATTGATAATAATAAGAGTAATAAGTATAGTAATTGTCATTCAATCGATCATATAAGCATAATATGGCTAATAATATGAGTTAGATTGATAATAATAACAATAATAAGTACAGTAATTGTCGTTCTATCGATCATATAAGCATAATATGGCTAATAATATGAGTTAGATTGATAATAATGAGAGTAACAAGAATAGTAATTGTCGTACAATCGATCATATAAGCATAATATGGCTAATAATATGAGTTAGATTGATAAAAGTAAGAGTAATAAGTATAGTAATTGTCATTCTATCGATCATATAAGCATAATATGGCTAATAATATGAGTTAGATTGATAATAATAACAATAATAAGTATAGTAATTGTCGTTCTATCGATCATATAAGCATAATATGGCTAATAATATGAGTTAGATTGATAATAATGAGAGTAATAAGTATAGTAATTGTCGTTCTATCGATAATATAGAAATAATATGGCTAATAATATGAGTTAGATTCATAATAGTAAGAGTAATAAGTATAGTAATTGTCGTTCTATCGATCATATCTGCATAATATGGTTAATAATATGAGTTAGATTGATAATAATAAGAGTAATGAGTATAGTAATTGTCGTCCTATCGATCATATTCACATAATATGGCCAATAATATGAGTTAGATTGATAATAGTAAGAGTAATAAGTATAGTAATTGTCGTTCTATCGATCATATCTGCATAATATGGTTAATAATGTGAGTTAGATTGATAATAATAAGAGTAATGAGTATAGTAATTGTCGTCCTATCGATCATATCCACATAATATGGCCAATAATATGAGTTAGATTGATAATAATAAGAGTAATAAGTATAGTAATTGTCATTCAATCGATCATATAAGCATAATATGGCTAATAATATGAGTTAGATTGATAATAATAACAATAATAAGTACAGTAATTGTCGTTCTATCGATCATATAAGCATAATATGGCTAATAATATGAGTTAGATTGATAATAATGAGAGTAACAAGAATAGTAATTGTCGTACAATCGATCATATAAGCATAATATGGCTAATAATATGAGTTAGAATGATAAAAGTAAGAGTAATAGGTATAGTAATTGTCATTCTATCGATCATATAAGCATAATATGGCTAATAATATGAGTTAGATTGATAATAATAGCAATAATAAGTATAGTAATTGTCGTTCTATCGATCATATAAGCATAATATGGCTAATAATATGAGTTAGATTGATAATAATGAGAGTAACAAGAATAGTAATTGTCGTTCAATCGATCATATAAGCATAATATGGCTAATAATATGAGTTAGATTGATAAAAGTAAGAGTAATGAGTATAGTAATTGTCATACTATCGATCATATAAGCATAATATGGCTAATAATATGAGTTAGATTGATGAAAGTAACAGTAATAAGTATAGTAATTGTCGTTCTATCGATCATATAAGCATAATATGGCGAATAATATGAGTTAGATTGATAATAATAACAGTAATTAGTATAGTAATTGTCGTTCTATCGATCATATAAGCATAATATGGATAATAATATGAGTTAGATTGATAATAATAAGAGTAATAAGTATAGTAATTGTCGTTCTATCGCTCATATAAGCTTAATATGGCTAATAATGTGAGTTAGATTGATAATAATAAGAGTAACAAGTATAGTAATTGTCGTTCTATCGATAATATAAGCATAATATGGCTAATAATATGAGTTAGATTGATAATAGTAAGAGTAATAAGTATAGTAATTGTCGTTCTATCGATCATATCTGCATAGAATGGCGAATAATATGAGTTAGATTGATAATAATAAGAGTAATGAGTATAGTAATTGTCGTCCTATCGATCAGATCCACATAATATGGCCAATAATATGAGTTAGATTGATAATAATAATAGTAATAAGTATAGTAATTGTCGTTCTATCGATCATATAAGCATAATATGGCGAATAATATGAGTTAGATTGATAATAATAAGAGTAATAAGTATAGTAATTGTCGTTCTATCGGTCATATAAGCTTAATATGGCTAATAATATGAGTTAGATTGATAATAATAGGAGTAACAAGTATAGTTATTGTCGTTCTATCGATAATATAAGCATAATATGGCTAATAATATGAGTTAGATTGACAACAATAACAGTAATAAGTATAGTAATTGTCATTCAATCGATCATATAAGCATAATATGGCTAATAATATGAGTTAGATTGATAATAATAACAATAATAAGTATAGTAATTGTCGTTCTATCGATCATATAAGCATAATATGGCTAATAATATGAGTTAGATTGATAATAACAAGAGTAATAAGTATAGTAATTGTCGTTCTATCGATAATATAAAAATAATATGGCTAATAATATGAGTTAGATTCATAATAGTAAGAGTAATAAGTATAGTAATTGTCGTTCTATCGATCATATCTGCATAATATGGCTAATAAGATGAGTTAGATTGATAACAATAAGAGTAACAAGTATAGTAATTGTCGTTCTATCGATAATATAAGCATAATATGGCTAATAATATGAGTTAGATTGATAATAATAAGAGTAACAAGTAGAGTTATTGTCGTTCTATCGATCCTATAAGCATAATATGGCGAATAGTATGAGTTAGATTGATAACAATAAGAGTAACAAGTATAGTAATTGTCGTTCAATCGATCATATAAGCTTAATATTTCTAATAATATGAGTTAGATTGATAATAATAAGAGTAACAAGTATAGTTATTGTCGTTCAATCGATCATATAAGCATAATATGGCTAATAATATGAGTTAGATTGATAATAATAAGAGTAATAAGTATAGTAATTGTCGCTCTATCGATCATATCTGCATGATATGGTGAATAATATGAGTTAGATTGATAATAATAAGAGTAATGAGTATAGTAATTGTCGTCCTATCGATCATATCCACATAATATGGCCAATAATACGAGTTAGATTGATATTAATAAGAGTAATAAGTATAGTAATTGTCGTTCTATCGATCATATAAGCATAATATGGCTAATAATATGAGTTAGATTGATAATAATAAGAGTAATAAGTATAGTAATTGTCGTTCTATCGATCATATAAGCTTAATATTTCTAATAATATGAGTTAGATTGATAATAATAAGAGTAACAAGTATAGTTATTGTCGTTCTATCGATAATATAAGCATAATATGGCTAATAATATGAGTTGGATTGACAACAGTAAGAGTACTAAGTATAGTAACTGTCATTCTGTCGATCATATAAGCATAATATGGCCAATAATATGAGTTAGATTGATAATAATAAGAGTAATAAGTATAGTAATTGTCGTTCTATCGATCATATAAGCATAATATGGCGAATAATATGAGTTAGATTGATAATAATAAGAGTAATAAGTATAGTAATTGGCGTTCTATCGATCATATAAGCTTAATGTGGCTAATAATATGAGTTAGATTGATAATAGTAGGAGTAACAAGTATAGTTATTGTCGTTCTATCGATAATATAAGCATAATATGGCTAATAATATGAGTTAGATTGACAACAATAACAGTAATAAGTATAGCAATTGTCATTCAATCGATCATATAAGCATAATATGGCTAATAATATGAGTTAGATTGATAATAATAACAATAATAAGTATAGTAATTGTCGTTCTATCGATCATATAAGCATAATATGGCTAATAATATGAGTTAGGTTGATAATAAAAACAATAATAAGTATAGTAATTGTCGTTCTATCGATCATATAAGCATAATATGGCTAATAATATGAGTTAGATTGATAATAACAAGAGTAATAAGTATAGTAATTGTCGTTCTATCGATAATATAAAAATAATATGGCTAATAATATGAGTTAGATTCATAATAGGAAGAGTAATAAGTATAGTAATTGTCGTTCTATCGATCATATCTGCATAATATGGCTAATAATATGAGTTAGATTGATAATAGTAGGAGTAACAAGTATAGTTATTGTCGTTCTATCGATAATATAAGCATAATATGGCTAATAATATGAGTTAGATTGATAATAATAAGAGTAACAAGTATAGTTATTGTCGTTCTATCGATAATATAAGCATAATATGGCTAATAATATGAGTTGGATTGACAACAGTAAGAGTACTAAGTATAGTAACTGTCATTCTGTCGATCATATAAGCATAATATGGCCAATAATATGAGTTAGATTGATAATAATAAGAGTAATAAGTATAGTAATTGTCGTTCTATCGATCATATAAGCATAATATGGCTAATAATATGAGTTAGATTGATAATAATGAGAGTAACAGGTTTAGAAATTGTCGTTCAATCGATCATATAAGCATAATATGGCCAATAATATGAGTTAGATTGATATTAATAAGAGTAATAAGTATAGTAATTGTCGTTCTATCGATCATATAAGCATAATATGGATAATAATATGAGTTAGATTGATAATAATGAGAGTAACAAGAATAGTAATTGTCGTACAATCGATCATATAAGCATAATATGGCTAATAATATGAGCTAGATTGATAAAAGTAAGAGTAATAAGTATAGTAATTGTCATTCTATCGATCATATAAGCATAATATGGCTAATAATATGAGTTAGATTGATAATAATAACAGTAATGAGTACAGTAATTGTCATTCTATCGATCATATAAGCATAATATGGCTAATAATATGAGTTGGATTGACAACAGTAAGAGTACTAAGTATAGTAACTGTCATTCTGTCGATCATATAAGCATAATATGGCTAATAATATGAGTTAGATTGACAACAGTAAGAGTACTAAGTATAGTAACTGTCATTCTGTCGATCATATAAGCATAATATGGCTAATAATATGAGTTAGATTGATAATAATAACAGTAATAAGAATAGTAATTGTCGTTCTATCTTTCATATAAGCATAATATGGCTAATAATATGAGCTAGATTGATAAAAGTAAGAGTAATATGTATAGTAATTGCCATTCTATCGATCATATAAGCATAATATGGCTAATAATATGAGTTAGATTGATAATAATGAGAGTAACAGGTTTAGAAATTGTCGTTCAATCGATCATATAAGCATAATATGGCCAATAATATGAGTTAGATTGATATTAATAAGAGTAATAAGTATAGTAATTGTCGTTCTATCGATCATATAAGCATAATATGGATAATAATATGAGTTAGATTGATAATAATGAGAGTAACAAGAATAGTAATTGTCGTACAATCGATCATATAAGCATAATATGGCTAATAATATGAGCTAGATTGATAAAAGTAAGAGTAATAAGTATAGTAATTGTCATTCTATCGATCATATAAGCATAATATGGCTAATAATATGAGTTAGATTGATAATAATAACAGTAATGAGTACAGTAATTGTCATTCTATCGATCATATAAGCATAATATGGCTAATAATATGAGTTGGATTGACAACAGTAAGAGTACTAAGTATAGTAACTGTCATTCTGTCGATCATATAAGCATAATATGGCTAATAATATGAGTTAGATTGACAACAGTAAGAGTACTAAGTATAGTAACTGTCATTCTGTCGATCATATAAGCATAATATGGCTAATAATATGAGTTAGATTGATAATAATAACAGTAATAAGAATAGTAATTGTCGTTCTATCTTTCATATAAGCATAATATGGCTAATAATATGAGCTAGATTGATAAAAGTAAGAGTAATATGTATAGTAATTGCCATTCTATCGATCATATAAGCATAATATGGCTAATAATATGAGTTAGATTGATAATAATGAGAGTAACAGGTTTAGAAATTGTCGTTCAATCGATCATATAAGCATAATATGGCCAATAATATGAGTTAGATTGATATTAATAAGAGTAATAAGTATAGTAATTGTCGTTCTATCGATCATATAAGCATAATATGGCTAATAATATGAGTTAGATTGATAATAATAAGAGTAATAAGTATAGTAATTGTCGTTCTATCGATCATATAAGCTTAATATTTCTAATAATATGAGTTAGATTGATAATAATAAGAGTAACAAGTATAGTTATTGTCGTTCTATCGATAATATAAGCATAATATGGCTAATAATATGAGTTAGATTGACAACAGTAAGAGTACTAAGTATAGTAACTGTCATTCTGTCGATCATATAAGCATAATATGGCTAATAATATGAGTTAGATTGATATTAATAAGAGTAATAAGTATAGTAATTGTCGTTCTATCGATCATATAAGCATAATATGGCTAATAATATGAGTTAGATTGATAATAACAAGAGTAATAAGTATAGTAATTGTCGTTCTATCGATAATATAAAAATAATATGGCTAATAATATGAGTTAGATTCATAATAGTAAGAGTAATAAGTATAGTAATTGTCGTTCTATCGATCATGTCTGCATAATATGGTTAATAATATGAGTTAGATTGATAATAATAAGAGTAATGAGTATAGTAATTGTCGTCCTATCGATCATATCCACATAATATGGCCAATAATATGAGTTAGATTGATAATAGTAAGAGTAATAAGTATAGTAATTGTCGTTCTATCGATCATATAAGCATAATATGGCTAATAATATGAGTTAGATTGATAATAATAAGAGTAATAAGTATAGTAATTGTCGTTCTATCGATCATATAAGCTTAATATGGCTAATAATATGAGTTAGATTGATAATAATAGGAGTAGCAAGTATAGTTATTGTCGTTCTATCGATAATATAAGCATAATATGGCTAATAATATGAGTTAGATTGATAATAATAACAGTAATAAGTATAGTAATTGTCATTCAATCGATCATATAAACATAATATGGCTAATAATATGAGTTAGATTCATAATATTAAGAGTAATAAGTATAGTAATTGTCGTTCTATCGATCATATAAGCATAATATGGCTAATAATATGAGTTAGATTGATAATAACAAGAGTAATAAGTATAGTAATTGTCGTTCTATCGATAATATAAAAATAATATGGCTAATAATATGAGTTAGATTCATAATAGTAAGAGTAATAAGTATAGTAATTGTCGTTCTATCGATCATATAAGCATAATATGGCTAATAATATGAGTTAGATTGATAATAACAAGAGTAATAAGTATAGTAATTGTCGTTCTATCGATAATATAGAAATAATATGGCTAATAATATGAGTTAGATTCATAATAGTAAGAGTAATAAGTATAGTAATTGTCGTTCTATCGATCATATCTGCATAATATGGTTAATAATATGAGTTAGATTGATAATAATAAGAGTAATGAGTATAGTAATTGTCGTCCTATCGATCATATTCACATAATATGGCCAATAATATGAGTTAGATTGATAATAGTAAGAGTAATAAGTATAGTAATTGTCGTTCTATCGATCATATCTGCATAATATGGTTAATAATGTGAGTTAGATTGATAATAATAAGAGTAATGAGTATAGTAATTGTCGTCCTATCGATCATATCCACATAATATGGCCAATAATATGAGTTAGATTGATAATAATAAGAGTAATAAGTATAGTAATTGTCATTCAATCGATCATATAAGCATAATATGGCTAATAATATGAGTTAGATTGATAATAATAACAATAATAAGTACAGTAATTGTCGTTCTATCGATCATATAAGCATAATATGGCTAATAATATGAGTTAGATTGATAATAATGAGAGTAACAAGAATAGTAATTGTCGTACAATCGATCATATAAGCATAATATGGCTAATAATATGAGTTAGATTGATAAAAGTAAGAGTAATAAGTATAGTAATTGTCATTCTATCGATCATATAAGCATAATATGGCTAATAATATGAGTTAGATTGATAATAATAACAATAATAAGTATAGTAATTGTCGTTCTATCGATCATATAAGCATAATATGTCTAATAATATGAGTTAGATTGATAATAATGAGAGTAATAAGTATAGTAATTGTCGTTCTATCGATAATATAGAAATAATATGGCTAATAATATGAGTTAGATTCATAATAGTAAGAGTAATAAGTATAGTAATTGTCGTTCTATCGATCATATCTGCATAATATGGTTAATAATATGAGTTAGATTGATAATAATAAGAGTAATGAGTATAGTAATTGTCGTCCTATCGATCATATTCACATAATATGGCCAATAATATGAGTTAGATTGATAATAGTAAGAGTAATAAGTATAGTAATTGTCGTTCTATCGATCATATCTGCATAATATGGTTAATAATGTGAGTTAGATTGATAATAATAAGAGTAATGAGTATAGTAATTGTCGTCCTATCGATCATATCCACATAATATGGCCAATAATATGAGTTAGATTGATAATAATAAGAGTAATAAGTATAGTAATTGTCATTCAATCGATCATATAAGCATAATATGGCTAATAATATGAGTTAGATTGATAATAATAACAATAATAAGTACAGTAATTGTCGTTCTATCGATCATATAAGCATAATATGGCTAATAATATGAGTTAGATTGATAATAATGAGAGTAACAAGAATAGTAATTGTCGTACAATCGATCATATAAGCATAATATGGCTAATAATATGAGTTAGAATGATAAAAGTAAGAGTAATAGGTATAGTAATTGTCATTCTATCGATCATATAAGCATAATATGGCTAATAATATGAGTTAGATTGATAATAATAGCAATAATAAGTATAGTAATTGTCGTTCTATCGATCATATAAGCATAATATGGCTAATAATATGAGTTAGATTGATAATAATGAGAGTAACAAGAATAGTAATTGTCGTTCAATCGATCATATAAGCATAATATGGCTAATAATATGAGTTAGATTGATAAAAGTAAGAGTAATGAGTATAGTAATTGTCATACTATCGATCATATAAGCATAATATGGCTAATAATATGAGTTAGATTGATGAAAGTAACAGTAATAAGTATAGTAATTGTCGTTCTATCGATCATATAAGCATAATATGGCGAATAATATGAGTTAGATTGATAATAATAACAGTAATTAGTATAGTAATTGTCGTTCTATCGATCATATAAGCATAATATGGATAATAATATGAGTTAGATTGATAATAATAAGAGTAATAAGTATAGTAATTGTCGTTCTATCGCTCATATAAGCTTAATATGGCTAATAATGTGAGTTAGATTGATAATAATAAGAGTAACAAGTATAGTAATTGTCGTTCTATCGATAATATAAGCATAATATGGCTAATAATATGAGTTAGATTGATAATAGTAAGAGTAATAAGTATAGTAATTGTCGTTCTATCGATCATATCTGCATAGAATGGCGAATAATATGAGTTAGATTGATAATAATAAGAGTAATGAGTATAGTAATTGTCGTCCTATCGATCAGATCCACATAATATGGCCAATAATATGAGTTAGATTGATAATAATAATAGTAATAAGTATAGTAATTGTCGTTCTATCGATCATATAAGCATAATATGGCGAATAATATGAGTTAGATTGATAATAATAAGAGTAATAAGTATAGTAATTGTCGTTCTATCGGTCATATAAGCTTAATATGGCTAATAATATGAGTTAGATTGATAATAATAGGAGTAACAAGTATAGTTATTGTCGTTCTATCGATAATATAAGCATAATATGGCTAATAATATGAGTTAGATTGACAACAATAACAGTAATAAGTATAGTAATTGTCATTCAATCGATCATATAAGCATAATATGGCTAATAATATGAGTTAGATTGATAATAATAACAATAATAAGTATAGTAATTGTCGTTCTATCGATCATATAAGCATAATATGGCTAATAATATGAGTTAGATTGATAATAACAAGAGTAATAAGTATAGTAATTGTCGTTCTATCGATAATATAAAAATAATATGGCTAATAATATGAGTTAGATTCATAATAGTAAGAGTAATAAGTATAGTAATTGTCGTTCTATCGATCATATCTGCATAATATGGCTAATAAGATGAGTTAGATTGATAACAATAAGAGTAACAAGTATAGTAATTGTCGTTCTATCGATAATATAAGCATAATATGGCTAATAATATGAGTTAGATTGATAATAATAAGAGTAACAAGTAGAGTTATTGTCGTTCTATCGATCCTATAAGCATAATATGGCGAATAGTATGAGTTAGATTGATAACAATAAGAGTAACAAGTATAGTAATTGTCGTTCAATCGATCATATAAGCTTAATATTTCTAATAATATGAGTTAGATTGATAATAATAAGAGTAACAAGTATAGTTATTGTCGTTCAATCGATCATATAAGCATAATATGGCTAATAATATGAGTTAGATTGATAATAATAAGAGTAATAAGTATAGTAATTGTCGCTCTATCGATCATATCTGCATGATATGGTGAATAATATGAGTTAGATTGATAATAATAAGAGTAATGAGTATAGTAATTGTCGTCCTATCGATCATATCCACATAATATGGCCAATAATACGAGTTAGATTGATATTAATAAGAGTAATAAGTATAGTAATTGTCGTTCTATCGATCATATAAGCATAATATGGCTAATAATATGAGTTAGATTGATAATAATAAGAGTAATAAGTATAGTAATTGTCGTTCTATCGATCATATAAGCTTAATATTTCTAATAATATGAGTTAGATTGATAATAATAAGAGTAACAAGTATAGTTATTGTCGTTCTATCGATAATATAAGCATAATATGGCTAATAATATGAGTTGGATTGACAACAGTAAGAGTACTAAGTATAGTAACTGTCATTCTGTCGATCATATAAGCATAATATGGCCAATAATATGAGTTAGATTGATAATAATAAGAGTAATAAGTATAGTAATTGTCGTTCTATCGATCATATAAGCATAATATGGCGAATAATATGAGTTAGATTGATAATAATAAGAGTAATAAGTATAGTAATTGGCGTTCTATCGATCATATAAGCTTAATGTGGCTAATAATATGAGTTAGATTGATAATAGTAGGAGTAACAAGTATAGTTATTGTCGTTCTATCGATAATATAAGCATAATATGGCTAATAATATGAGTTAGATTGACAACAATAACAGCAATAAGTATAGCAATTGTCATTCAATCGATCATATAAGCATAATATGGCTAATAATATGAGTTAGATTGATAATAATAACAATAATAAGTATAGTAATTGTCGTTCTATCGATCATATAAGCATAATATGGCTAATAATATGAGTTAGGTTGATAATAAAAACAATAATAAGTATAGTAATTGTCGTTCTATCGATCATATAAGCATAATATGGCTAATAATATGAGTTAGATTGATAATAACAAGAGTAATAAGTATAGTAATTGTCGTTCTATCGATAATATAAAAATAATATGGCTAATAATATGAGTTAGATTCATAATAGGAAGAGTAATAAGTATAGTAATTGTCGTTCTATCGATCATATCTGCATAATATGGCTAATAATATGAGTTAGATTGATAATAGTAGGAGTAACAAGTATAGTTATTGTCGTTCTATCGATAATATAAGCATAATATGGCTAATAATATGAGTTAGATTGATAATAATAAGAGTAACAAGTATAGTTATTGTCGTTCTATCGATAATATAAGCATAATATGGCTAATAATATGAGTTGGATTGACAACAGTAAGAGTACTAAGTATAGTAACTGTCATTCTGTCGATCATATAAGCATAATATGGCCAATAATATGAGTTAGATTGATAATAATAAGAGTAATAAGTATAGT